>NC_091945.1:10411578-10496578 GCF_041260155.1 Ptychodera flava | reverse complement strand
AAAAAATAAGACATTTGATATAGCTCCTCTAGACCAAGGCACCAAAGGATGAGAATGAAACATTTCCTTTGTGACGTAAGCAATGAATTCAGATTTCTTGGCAAAGTTGTTTCATTCTTATTACATTTCTTGGTTGTGTGTGATGGAATAAGCCAACACTAGAATCACTGGTCCCTCATAGCACTATAGTGCTAATAATAAGCATGGCAACAAAAAGTTATGTAAACTTCAGTTTGAAAAAATATTTTCCACTATCAAACTATTGATAAATAGTAACGAGTCAAATTTGCATTATCACATGGTAGATGAGAATTTGTTTCATTTATAGTCAGGGCTTGTGCACTTTGCTGCTACCAATACAAGACACCACTGTACATTCAAAACACACTGTATAAAATGAGCAGTCATATAACATTTGAGGGTTAAGAGATGGGGAAATTTATAACTTTGTAGGATGGTAAACTGTTCTGATTTTAGATGAAATCACTTATTAAAATACAGAGGCTTTCACAAGGGGCAATAATGCTTTTAATATTATATAGGGCTCAGCCCTTGGTGTCGCGCCAGGGGTTAAGATTGGCAATGTTATTGTATTGATTCATGATAAAATGTAATTAATTGTTACTTCATAAATGTACATGTGACAACTATGCCCAGTTTCCCTCTGATGAAAGCAGTTCACGTACGTACACGCGCGGACGTCAAACCTGCAGCAGTGCGGGTAGGCCTATAGATTTCTGTAACGTGTAAAAATTTTGGACAAAAATTGGCAAGTTTTACATTGATAACAGCCTATTGCGTTAAACAAGGACGTATCATGCAATCATTATCATTGCAATGGTAACCGCACTGCCCAACTTCCACTTGCAAGCTGAAAACTATAGCGTTCCGTCTAAAAACTGACAATTTTTGAATTTAACTATTGACACTGGGGGCGCTTTTCTAAATTCAATCCCAGCATTCTTTGCGTATGCCACCGTTCATATGCGCGACTGTTTTCTCCCTTTATCTATATTAACGATATTCAGTATCAGCGACAAGGTGCATAATAACATTTACTGGCTAATAAAAGAGGTATATTTTATAAATGGCATGTCATATAATAATAATTTGTTTCGTATTTGTTTATTTACGAGTACTCAAAAAAAAACCATGGCGGCGCCCACGAAAGAAGGGTACACTTCCGGTTACTCGCATAGTATATTATGAATAAGCGCATGCGTAGTCAGTAAGCCGCTGGCGCGACTACTACCTGAAACTTTTGGCATATTTCATACAATTTTGCTATTGTCACCCAAAGACAGTAGAGGGCAAGACTACTGTCTATGAGTTACATGAGGAAATTTCAAGTTAGTGATCTGAATGCATGTTCTACATTCAATATGCTTTCTATTATCTAACAACCAAATAAAACAATGAAATTCAGCAACTTACATGTACGACAGGAAACCTAACATACAGTAACCATTGCACCTGAATAGAGAAAATCTTCTACATTTCCACCTTGTAACAAAAGATATCTACCTGTGAAGCACTATCAAACCTCCCTACATTATGAACATTAAGTAAACACTGCTGGTAACCAGAATTGCTTGATTACTAATGGGCATGTTCATAAAATTGCAAGGACTTACCCCCTAATTTACAAACATGATCACAATGCTTCTTAGAAACCATTAATCAAATGATGGCTATTTTTTTTATGTTCAAATTTGAACAGCAGTGAAACATTATCTCATACCATAGCTTTTATTCCTGCAACTTTGAGATGAAAATGTACAAATTCTTCCAATGACAGACCTTAAAACATCACTCACTTCACAGCAAACCATAGTCTATGCAAGTGGCGAGCAAGCAACACTGCCCTCTGGAAGAAGCATACAATCCGAGACCTGCAATAATCCAGAGTCTGACTGCAATGAGGAAGCAACAGATATCATGAATTCTACAGTAATTGAGCATCTATAGCACAACTGCACTGTGCAAGCAAGTATATCTTACATCCAGCAGTAATCACAGGTCCATAGTCCAT
Source organism: Ptychodera flava (assembly GCF_041260155.1). Classification (NCBI taxonomy): domain Eukaryota; kingdom Metazoa; phylum Hemichordata; class Enteropneusta; family Ptychoderidae; genus Ptychodera; species Ptychodera flava. Next base: position 10,494,546 of record NC_091945.1, on the reverse strand, counting down.
GGTCCTGTGTATACTACAGGCAGGACGTACATGTACCCTGCAGCAAACAATGATTTATGATTGGACTTTCTGGCCAACATATGCTATAGACCCTGTAGTAATCTATGGTACAACTGCACTTTGCAATTGACCATAAATCATCATAGACCCTGCAGCAATCAAGGGTCTGGGGTAAAACTGCATTGATATTGTGAAAGCAAAAGGGCACCATCCTACAGTCCATAAACAGACTTAAGTTCTCCAGAATCTCTCTGTGCAAGCAACATGTAATGGTAACTGTACACAATAACCCTGAAACAAATAAGGGTCTACACAGTATGGTCCTACAGCACTGTGTAAGCAATATACACAAGACACCCTCTAGCAGTCCAAGGTCTACAATTGAACTTGACAGGCAAGCAACATACATGTACATCAAACATCCTACAGCAATGTATGTCAGCACTGTACATGTATGACCACCAGACATCATAGATCCTGCAGTACAGTAGCATTTATGGTGCACCTACACTGTGCAACCTGCATACACCACAGATCATACAGTATTCTTCATTCTATGGTTGCACTGTGCAAGTCACTGGTATCACAGACCCTATGGAAATTCAACGTCTGCAATAGCAATAGGCAGCAACATTCATGTCAATGTTTACATAGTAGTGTGTGTTGTGTATTCTCCATCATTGCTGCAAACTTCTCCAAAACTAGACATGAGCACATATTCATACTCTAATGGTGATAAACTCACATGGACGTGCTGAAGGTAAATGTTGTCTCTAAGATTTTACATATTTAGTATTACGAGCAACATAGGTTTCACGAAAATGCATGGCACGGTACTTTTAATGGAATATTGATTGACTTTTTTCTTTTCTTATTTTATATGCTATAGCAAAACTAATGATTAACTGAACAAATTTCTGAGTTTATAGGATTTTTTCAAGGCACAAAAAGCCCTGAATACAGCATCTTTAAATACTGAACTTTAAAAGACAGGGAAAAATGTAGTTTTCTTGGAAACGATGATACAATATGCAGGAAAAGGTTGTCATTATGATTTCATAACTAAAATTGTTTTACCTGACATATATTTCAATATTCTTATGAAAAAAACTTCATTTCAGAGTATATTTTACATTAGGGGAAGGCTACATTAACTTTGATGGTACCTGAAACCCGAGTTGCTGCCTGCCAACTCGGGTGACAAACAGAAGACTTTTAATCCCCAAGGTGTTAATTTTCCATTGTTGCGATTATCTTATCGAGCTGGTGCTATGATAGGAACGTCAGGGCTGTAACGACTCACTCAATACCACGGGCACACACATATGCTTGCACATGGAACTATGTTGACAGGAAAAAGAGAACTGCCCTTTTTTCAATGCAAGTAATCTAGTTTATTCTTTAATTTAGGCTCTAAACTAAGTTTTAGAAATATGGTGAAACAAAATATCGTTCTTCGTTCATTTTCATTCAAGTTTCCTATTTTCGGACGCTTCACTTCAGTAACGCGCATTGATCATATATGCAAATGTGATCAGAACAGCATGGAACGTTCTTTCCACATGGCGAGATTTTTCTTGCACTTGCAAACAACGTAACGAGTTAGTAAGGACTCCAAGAGCTGCGCATATCCTGTGACATTACATCTCCTATAGAGCAAATTTAAGTCACTGAATTGCTAGCCGGATCCGTCTTTAAACAGTATGGCCACTCGTACATATTATAAGAAAGGAGAAATAGTAGAGGCAGTTAACGAGGCTGGTCGGCGGACGGCACAATTTTCAGTGATTTAATTCACGGTATTAATTTCACAATAAAACGAATTCGCGAGCTTCCCATTGATTTTTGGTGATGTTCAATATAATTGAAAAAGAGAGCTAAATTCCAGTGTTCATGTTTGATAAAATTCCAAATCGACGACACCCAACGTCAACCTGTACGACACCGTATGTGTACAACACACCTGCAGTCGATTAGTCGATTGTGACTTAAGCTTACACATAATGCAATATCGGTCGACCCACAGTCCCTCTATCCATGCATTTCTGCAGTTGTCTTTCCTATTCTGCTCAGTTAACAGACATGATTTCACAGAATATTACACCGAAAACATATTTTATCATATTTGGAGGCACTGAATACTAGCATTGCAAGAGAAAGCGACGACAAAATTTCCGGTTGATTCCAGCCGTTGCGTGTGCTACGTCAACACACTCGCAGCGATAAACCCCAGAAATTATCGCACACTATCATCATTTACGATGGGAGAAGAATCACGAAAAACAAACACCGGTTTCAGGATATGATGATTTCTGTCTTCGTGTCGTAGATAGACGCAGAGAACACTCAATAGAGCCAAAAACAGCGAAAATTCGAGAAAAGCGTACACACAATCGGGGACTGTGGCATGCAGGACAAACCCAAGCTACGCATTATCACATGACTGCCCCTCGTATCGCGCTTTGGCTGTGCGGTCAAGGTGATTGACACCTTTTACAATAGGCGTTTCCAGACCGGTGGATAGAGGAACTGTGCTCGACCTGAAATTTGACACTGTGATCGACGTAGTGTTTCAAAAGTACGAAAAATGAGACCAAGTAATTGTTTGTTTATTTAGATTTGATCTAAAACCTCCGGCAACCAACAGACAACTCTTACGCAGAAAATCAACGTTTTCAAGCGTAGACTCCCGCGTAGACTTTCCCTTCCGCTTAAGCCACGGCCCCTCCACAAAACGCGATGTAGATCTATGATCGACTATGGATGGATTGACGTTGCGTTTCAACAGTATGAAAAATGAGACTCAGAAACTTTTGGTTGCTTTACATTTGATCAAAAACCTACCCATAGACAAGGCCCAACTCTTACGCAGAAAACAAAAGCTCTGAAGCGTCGACTTTCTCTTCCGCGTTTGAGACTTTGTTCTCTTTCACGTTTGAGAGAAACAAACGTCAGCTTTATTCGGAAATGTACGTTAATTAACTGCTAGTATTGTTTAAACAGCATTTTATTTGAAAGGGATTCTATAGTACCATTGTTTTTGCAAACTCTTCATGCAATTTTATGAACTAAATGATGACCTCAAAGTAACAGCAAGTGCTGGACGGCACTTTTAACGCTGGTTGGAAATCCTGAGTGCCGGACAGGGGGGCCATCATCAAGTCAGGCGCCGACTGGCATTGGCCATGCTAAAAGTAGTTCCGGCAGTGCTAATGTTTTGTTTACACTAAAAGATAATCTGTTCGCATATGTTGACATAGAGATTAATCCTCTGATAACCAACTCGGGTTACTCGGGTATGTCCAAGTTAATGGAGCGTTCCCCTCATGAAACCTGAAATTGCATAAATGTATATTTGCAATAAGTAACAATGCATTATGATTATTTTATCATTAGTTTTTAAATGTTGTCAACTAAATGTATTCTGCACAACTGCTTTTAAGTCCACTACCAGTTGACTAAAAATCTAACAGTTGGCAATTGAGGTCAAATTCATTGCTTAAATGACGGACCCTCTTTTAAGGGTCTATACTTCAACCACAGTCCCTGAGACTGTCCTTTAACACACTTTTTCAATTATCTGTTTGTCTCTAATTTGAAGATCCTTGCTGGATCACCACTTCCTGCTCAAATTCTATTCTTGTTTTGCCCTTATCACCATTTCTCCCAGCCCTAACATGAATGAATACTCTTCTGCCCAAATCTTTACTTAAGATAAATTCCGAATGTGTTAACACTGAGTCAATCATAAAGAAGATTCCTCTTTAAAAAATACCGCAATGATACGGTGTCACTCACATTTGATCAGAATTGGTACATACCAGTATGCGTACCAAAGATCAACAATAAATGTTGTTTCTATCTGTTCAGTGCAGGAAAATTCTATGATGATGTTATGACAATGATTTCTGCACAGTACAACCAGAAAAACAACAAGAAATATTTAAACCAGAAGAACAAGAATGACAAAAGTAAATGAGGTCTGAAATTTTAGGTACTGGAGGTCAACTTTAGCAACATGCATAGCAGAGGAATGTTTCAACACAGCTAGTCCCTCTAAGTTTGAGTACACAGTAAGTGAGGCTACCCACAATTCTCCATGATCCATACACACGGAGATCACTCACTGAACTGAAGCAAATTTCTTCTGTACACAGAACAACTCTGTCCATATTTCAAAATTGTGGGACCATAGTTCTGATAATCATAATTTTCTGATTTCTCACTGTGAATAATGAGAAGATCAACCCCTTTTCTGCAGAGGAGATAGCAATTTTGTAATTTTGTCGACATAGTTTTTGACAGCCATATGCAATATTTTCAAGGAAACTAAGGGAATAAGTAGCATCTGTATTGGCAAAAGAAAGGGTATTAATTTGTTGAATGTTTGTAACAAAGGAAACTAACATGTCTGACAGGTGGTATGATGAGACCATCTTAGTTGCTGATAACTTTACCTTGAAAAGTGTACAATTTCTAGCACCTTCAAACATTGAATTCTTATTCAATTTACTCCTGAATTTTAAACATGATCAATAATTTTGGAACATAGTTTTAACCAATAATGCTTAAATTAAATTCTAATTTTCAAATTGTTCAGAAACTGATAAAATTGAAGAAGCCTTTAGTAAATAATGTCTGAGCACACAAATCAAGGGGAATTGAGGGTAGTCTCACTTACTGTGGAGCAGGTCTGTTAATATGTAACAGTTCATAAACAATGAAAGGAAATGACTCAAGGTCAGTGGAGTATTCTGTTTCAGTCACTGGCATGCCACCACTCCTGCACATTTGCAGGATTTCCCTTTTTCTTACCTTATTTGCACATTTTTGACACTGACATGTTCATTTGAACAACGTCAAATCTCAACCCCTGCGTCTACCTGTACACCAAATACTGAGATGGTAGCTTTGGCGGTATGGGAGCTTTTGCGTGTGACGGACATACATCCCAACATACATCTGCACATACATATATACAGACATACAGGCGCCACCGACTCATCATATAAGCTCTTTTTGGTATTTATATACATACCAAATATGAGCTAATAACTGCTTTGTCATTTTTGAAATAAATTATAAAGTAACTGCTACCTTTTCGGGTCAGATTCTTTTTAACTTTGCAAATCTACTTAAACATAGTAGATTGCTGCATGCATGAGGCTTTGCTAGAAAATCAACTCAAAACCCAAGTTTTGCCTACATGATTGAATCCTCAATATTGTGGTATCTATATGCGCTGGAAAACTTAAGTTCAGATCTGTATAACAAACCACTGTCGGGAACAAAGATACTGAGGAGAACTTCAATATCTTGCCACTTCATCAAACAACTATTCCACTTGTCTCGCATCAATATATGGCAAACCACTCAAACCTTTCAGAAAATATATACAGCAATAGAATGTTACCAGTCAACTATCTCATCAAAATCGTATATTCCCAGAAAGCCCCCATAAAGAGATCTGTACAACAGCCTAAATTATTGAAACAAAAATGTATAACTTTGCACATCCATCTGGGATTGGGTTAAAGGTTAGAATGACATATTTGAGAGTAGGCTATACTTACTAGTCAGTTTGAATTTTCAATGTAGCAAAATTCAATACTGACATGTTCAGAACTACCAAACCAAACTACTTAGCAGTTAGGAGCTATATATTATTTACACATATTAAACTTTGATGGCCTGATTTTTCTTGAAAAGAAAAGTATGATTTTTTTAATTTTTCTATACTAATATTTTTGATGATTGTATGTGGTATTGAAAAATATAATTAGAGTTTAAAGAGGCACTCCCACTTGGTAACATTTTTAAAACACATTTTTTTAATGCCAACAGTCGATATTTGACGTGGCGACTGCTCGTGGATCGCAAGATATCGATAAAAACATGTCATTTCCCGAGCGTATTTTTCACATCCTTAAGTTTCTGATCATTACCCGAAATCCCCCAAAGGTTTGTTGTTGTACTGATGGAGGATATTCTAGGGAGTCCAAAAACGTTCCAATGACGCAATTAATTTACCTCCCACTGCGAAGACTTTATATACATCATTATGCCTTTACCTCAGGTAATTTTTTTTAAAAACTTCTCCTTAGTTTTTGTTGTTTTCATTACTCTCAGTTTTTACGTGTAAAATATTAGCCGCCTCTGATGACTACATTTTGTCGTCTGCCACACAGTTACACGTGGTTCGATACATAGCGGCCGCCACATGGTATGTATCTCAATACCACGCGGCGGACGCTATGTATCAACCAAACGTAACTGTGCTGGTCACCTATGCGAATCCTGGTGGAATCAGCAAACTTTGTTTTTCGTTTTTCTGTTGAGTCAGTAAGACTAGGCTTTCTCCCACAGGACATGATCGATCACTGAATCGAGTGGTACTGTGGCGTACAGCAGCGTCAGCGTAGACTCGTACTCCATAGCTTAGTTGACAATGGCCCCAGTGCCGAATGTTCGATGTTTGGAAGCTGAATTTAGGTGGGCCACTGGAATTCAAACTTTTACTTTTTTGAGGACATGTTTTTATCAATATCTTGTGATCCACGCGCAGTCGCCACGTCAAATATCGACCGTTGGCATTAAAAAAATGTGTTTTAAAAATGTTACCAAGTGGGAGTGCCACTTTAATTGCATCCTTTTTGAAGATTTCTTTTACTATTCCTTCTCTTTCAAACACTAGTCTTTTTTTGCAAGAAGAAACACCTCTCGAAATCAAAACACAGGACATGAGGAATCAGATCAATGTCCCTTGTCATCAAATAACTTTGTTAGTTACCCCGGCAAGTATCCATCTCTTTCACTCTGAAAAGAGGATGTGTCACCATATTCATGCTACATACATGTACTTTTAGTCGTAAGGAACTACCAATAAACTAAGTAAATGAATTCTCTGCACCAAAACTTACTTTACTGAGACTTAATCAAAATATTTTGCACAATGAGAAAGTTGAGAATGAGTGAACTCTTGTCCTCCAAGTCTATTAGTAATTGAATCACTTTCTACAATTTTCAATGAAATTTTAAACCTTATACCAAAACTTGAGTAAAATTATTTAAAAATCTTTACCAATTAAAGAAAGCTTTCTACATGGCATCTGAATTGTTTTTAGTAAATACTGACCTTTCAATATTAATATATACGTCTTTTCAAAGAGTTGCTACACCCAAGTGAAACATAACCTTAACATTAAAGACTGCCCTCTATGGTAGAGTTTGGCTGTTCTTTCAGTCTTCCTTCTGGACTGGTCTGCCTTTTGGCAACCACACAGACGTCAACCTCATATCACAGCATTCTGTACTCTTGGACCCCAAACTCCTGCTTGGAGCTTCATGACTTTGAATTTGCCAAGGATTGTGGAAACAGCCCCATGGAAACGTAGTCATCTAGTACCTGTGGAAAAATGCAATATGTGATGTGATGCATTTATCTGTTTGTTACTTCTGCAAGGTGCCATCCTTATTCAAGCTACTGTATTCTATGGTAATATGCACATTGAAACTACAAGACCTTAGCTTGTGCTTAAATGATTCTTAAGGAAACTTTAAAGCATTCCCTTTCAAAATCAGGAGACAAAAATCAGGCATTACCGTGCTAAATTTGTGAGTAAAGAAACACGTTATGCAATATTTCCTGATACTTGAAATTCAAAATGGCTGCCATCCCTGTGTGAACTCTGTAGTGAAAAATTAAAGGTTTTGATTTTCCAAAACGTAAACTAGTGAAAACTATTTATTCAATGAGCTTCAAAATGAGCCTCCATAAGTGGTAGATAAAACAGTACTGAAAACGTTTGAGAGTTCATATTTCTGTTCCCAAGTTGAATTCTACATTGAAAGGAACATCACAATGCTTGAACAAACAATAAATGTGTTTTCCACCCTACTGGAAAAACACCATGCTGTACATACTTATTGTGGGTGAGTCGAGTGTAGAAAACATACACACATGTACACATTAGCTACCTGCATTTGCTGTGGGGATGCACAGCACATGTCCAACATGCAACAAATGTGATTTGTGTGCCGAAATTATTTTGTATTGAATTTATATTATCTAAAAAAAAAAATGGTACAAGTAGTTTTTTATGGTTAGTTTGATTATATACATAGGTATCACTCCACTCCTGGAAGATTTTGTGCAGCATGGATGATCTGTGATCTTATCCTGATTTCTGAATGCTGTTAGAGTAAATCTGATAAATTTCCATTGCGATTACTTACATTTTGTCAAAATAAAACTAACCTCTTGTAAACTTTCTTGAGTTAAATGTGGTTTCTCCAATGTAAATCCTGTCTTTGCTAACTTGCTGCCATCTAAGTGGAGATGCTTGTTGTACAGTAGTTCTTGATCGATAAACGGGCTCAATGGTGTGTTTACTATGTTGTCGGCATCACAAGCTCTGGACCACGGTGCCATATGCTTGTCGTTGGATTCATCAACTACGTCAGTCATGGACAACTACAGACAGTTAAAACAAAGAATAATTGCTAGAAACTAATTGAAAGTTACCTTCTCTGTCTTGTAATCTAAAGAAATACTTGCACAGTTCCAGCACCAAAAGTGCATATATCGCCACTGTTTTCTGTAGCAAAGGCTGGACTTTGAACAAATAATACAAATGTTAAAATTTTCAACATCGGGTCATTGGTAATTTTGACATATTTTATTCTAACACCACCATAAAGACAAAGACAGTTAACACTGATGTCAAGCCCAGTGTACCTCTGAAACCAAAAATATTTAAGCAATAATGTGAAAGCCAGGAGTTTTGGCAGAAAAAACTACTTGCAGGTCAAAGAAAAATTAATCAAATTGACATAGGATCTACATGTACATGTATGCACAAAAAAGTGAATTAAAATGAAAATGTAACATAGCTGCATAATAGAGTAACTGACATTTTATCAAATGCTGTGCAGTCAGTTTGATAGGTTGCACAGCAATTTGTTAACTACAAAATGAGCCAATAATAGATACATCATACTTATCACTTTCAGCATAATAATCTCATTATCTCTGAAGTCTGGTAGAAGTCATTATAGGTGTCCAGAAATGAGATAAACCATTAATTCCAGGAAACAGACATCCCCAAAACTTTGTTGCTTGAAGAGGTGCATAAAGTTGATATTTTTCCCGTTTCAATATTTCTTTGATAGTCAATCAGCTTTTTTGTACATAGTGGTAAGTCTCAGTTTGAATTTCCTAGAATACATGGCAATCATTAACAAGGCTCTGTTCATACGTACCTTAGCTATATTTGAAAAGATTGATCCCAGATAGTCATGATTGATGTCAAATATGTTTGAAACAAACGTCGTGATACTCCCTTGCGCTGTTGAGAGAAAGCGGATCTGTTGTTCAATAAAACAGAGATCAAGTGTACTGTTTGTGAGGTCTAAGTAACCTGTATTGTTTCAGCTTTGCTGTGAAACAAGTTCAAAGTAAGTCTTTTAGCACAACCAATACATTACATGAACCTACATGATTCTTTGACATAATGACATCCTATCTGAACAATTCACACAAACTTCCTATACCATACTATGGCAAACTGTGCCTCTAAGTAACCTGTATTGTTTCAGCTTTGCTGTGAAACAAGTTCAAAGTAAGTCTTTTAGCACAACCAATATATTACATGAACCTACATGATTCTCTGATATAATGACATCCTGTCTGAATAATTCACACAAACTTCCTATACCATACTATGGCAAACTGTGCCTCAGGACCCTTTTACCGAACGCTGAAATTTTTTAATACTTTTTTGTCTTTCTATGTGGACTCATTTTGATGCTTGTGGAGCAAGGGAAGTTGTCACTATCCTTGTTTTGTGAAAATTGAAAATTGAATTTTTTCCCTGTATGGTTAACACGCAGCAAAACAGCCACAGATTTTAAATATCCATATACATTTGGTGATTTGTGTCTCTGTAATCCAAAATTTTGCGTAGTGACCCCTCATTGTTATTCTGGTCATCCCAAATTTCCCCCCAGTGAACAGCTCCACACTGATCACTGATACCAATGGGTTTGGACCAAACCATGGTGGTGAAAGGGTTGACGTTTCCTAAAGGAAATGTTGATATTTGCAGGAAATATACTACACATGAAATTGAAAGTGACAGTTTCCAGACATATCTTACTTGAATGAGAATCATCTACAATGTTGTAGACTTCACCAGGCTGGGCGGCCGTTGTCAAATGCCATATTGCACGACACACATCTAATACATGTATTGTATTCATCTTCAAATCTTTGGTCCAAAGTAACTGAAAAATAGCAAAATTCCAAAAACATTTCTCCAATTATTACAGTATGAGTAAAGTTTCAAAAACGTTGGAAAAATTCATTTGAAGAGTTGATCACTAAAAGCATGTCAAACTGGGTGTGAAATTTGGATATCATCAATGGTTACTGGAGTCTGCTGCAGGCTACATATTGTTATTCTTTGCCACAGTGGTAGATCCATTTTCTGCCCACTTTGCACAGCATCTGAGAATCTAATCTGATAATTTATGCACATTTGCATATTGCTACACCATGGCAAGCACAAGGCATGGTGACAGTATTCAAAATAAAAAGTACACAGCTCCATCACAGAAAAAATAGCGTCAATGACACTGTAGCTCCCATCCTGGACTATTTAGTGTTTGTTCTCTGGTCAGATATTTGAACATGTGTGAAAGGGATAAAGTGCATGAAGTGAAAATACTTAAATGAAATGTACTGGAGACAGTGAAATATGTTTAATGTAATTATTCAGAATATAAAATGGAAAAAATATAGAATTAGATATATCGAATACTGTGATACAACCATTAACTCAACAAGTCATTTACAATGACATAGTCCCCACTTGTAATAGGAGTATTAGTCTTGATGGGGCAGGAAAATGTGGTCATTAAGAAGTATCACTGGAGTGTATATGTTGAGATCTATGGGCACATAGATCTATGTCGTTGTTCCCAATTTGAAACACATGAGGCATGTCTAAGTTATGGTTCTAAATCGGGAAAAAAGATCAGACCTCTAGCAGTATTGGCCAGCCAAGAAATACATATGCGCATTATAAATGAGGTACAAGATGTGACATCTTAAGGTCTAATATCCTATCAAAATTGGAGGGTATAGAACTTGTGGTTGCTGAAATATGCATATATATGTATAATAAAGGTCAAAGGTCATCGAGGTCACATGGCATTTTGAAAAAAAAAATTGTATTGCTAATTAATCCCTATATGCCAAAAAATCAGATATCTAGCTCTATTCGCTTGCCCAGAATTAGATGTGTACATAATTAATGAGGTAAAGCGTGTGTTGTCATAAGGTCTCCCATCCTACTAAATACAAAGGACATAGCACTTGTGGTTACTTATTTATTGACATAAACATATATTTTAGGTAAAAGGTCATCGAGGTCACATGACATTTGGTCAAAAACTTTCTCTCCTATAGTTATCCCTATATACCAAAAAATCAGACATCCAGCTCTATTGGCTTGCTCAGAATGAGATATGCGCATAATTATTGAGGTACAGTATGTGGCGTCATAAGGTGTCCCATCATACAAACATGAAGGGTGTAGCACTTGTAGTTACCGAGTTATGGAAAAATATGTATATTTGAGGTCAAAGGTCACAGAGGTCACGTGACATTTTGTCAAAAAAATTGTTTTGCTAAGTTATCCCTATATACCAAAAATCAGACCTCTAGCTCTATTGGCTCGCTCAAAATTAGATATGTGCATAATTAATGAGGTACAATATGTGGCGTCATAAGCTGTCCCATCACATCATACATGAAGGGTGTAGCACTTGTGGTTACTGAGTTTGGACAAATATGTATATTTGAGGTCAAAGGTCACCGAGGTCACGTGACATTTTGTCAAAAAAATTGTATTGCTAAGTTATCCCTATATACCAAAAATCAGACCTCTAGCTCTATTGGCTCGCTCAAAATTAGATATGCACATAATTAATGAGGTACAATATGTGGCGTCATAAGGTGTCCCATCATACCATACATGAAGGCTGTAGCACTTGTGGTTACTGAGTTATGGACAAATATGTATATTTGAGGTCAAAGGTCACCGAGGTCACGTGACATTTTGTCAAAAAAATTGTATTGCTAAGTTATCCCTATATACCAAAAATCAGACCTCTAGCTCTATTGGCTCGCTCAAAATTAGATATGCGCATAATTAATGAGGTACAATATGTGGCGTCATAAGGTGTCCCATCATACCTACATGAAGGCTGTAGCACTTGTGGTTACTGAGTTATGGACAAATATGTATATTTGAGGTCAAAGGTCACCGAGGTCACGTGACATTTTGTCAACAAATTGTTTTGCTAAGTTATCCCTATATACCAAAAATCAGACCTCTAGCTCTATTGGCTCGCTCAAAATTAGATATATGCATAATTAATGAGGTACAATATGTGGCGTCATAAGCTGTCCCATCATACCATATATGAAGGGTGGTAGCACTTGTGGTTACTGAGTTATGGACAAATATGTATATTTGAGATCAAAGGTCATCGAGGTCACATGACATTTTGTCAAAATATCCGAGATATATGCGTGAACGGATGGACTCACGGATGGACGAACAGACGGACATGACCAATCTATAAGCTCACTGGACTTCATCCGTGGGGACTAAAAATTGTGTCACTGCATCCTTTTTGCAATATGAATACGATGAGAAACTAAATTTTTATTTTTCGTGGCCTTATACATGGGAGTCTATGGAGATCTGCCTTATACATGGGAGTCTATGGATGTGTAAACTAAAAATATGCAAATTTCACCACGATTTGCCCAAATTTGGGAAAGGTCACTCCTATGCACTTCCATACCAAGTTTCAAATCAATCGGACTTGTGGTTTCAGAGCAGGAGATTTTTTGACCAAAAATGGGGAGAAAATTACAAAAAATTCATGAAAAATAGCAAGTCCAAGATACTGCCCCAAGATGTGCAAAATCATTTCATGTCAGCCCAAAGTACTTACATGCTAATTTTTCATGTAATCTGCTCAGTGGTTATTGAGTTTTTTCAATTTTGACTGTTTTTACATTTTTTCACTTAATTTGCATATTTTTGGCAATGACAACTTCATTTGAACAAAATCTCATCTGCAGCCCATCATCCATGTACACACCAAATATCAAGATGAAATGTGCAGCGGTTTTGGAGTTTTTGATGTTGACGGACAGACATACAGACATACAGACATACAGACATTTTCCTAGCCTATAAGAATAGCTTCCATTGCCATATATACATATGGCTATGGGAGCTAAAAATTTGCCAGAGAAATGATACCATACAAAATTTAAGGGATATCTTTTTAAGTGGTTCAAATGCAATTTCTAGGTCGTACAATAATTCATAATAAACATGCAGTACATTTCCCACACCCTACTTGACAAAAAGTGGTTCCAATTTTCCTTATGAAAACAATATGGTTTACTTAGGGGGTCTTCCTATTGTCATTGAAATAGAACTTCCTAAGATAACCTTGATCTGTACAAATGTTCTGTATGGGCTCAGTGTTCTGCAGTCTTGCCTCTTACTCTCAAAATTTCAGAACAATCCTACTGTGGCAACATTAGGTTTGTGCAGTGGCCAACAGGGACAACAGTGACGCCATGCTACATGACCTTTTAAACAGTGGATGCGAGTAGTTTCACAGCCAGAAGACAGTTAAAAGTGTTTATGAAAGTAGTTGAACATATGGAAAAGGGTTAAGACTGACTCTGATAGCATTCTCAGTACCATTGTTCTTGGGAGTTACTAACTATTCACGAGAGAGTTACAACCCCTATACAGCAGTTTACCTTCATTGTCTCCTTCAACTGTTTGTAAACAGCTCCCCCTATCAACCTTGGAGCTGCAATATTAAACAGAAAAATTAACATAAATCATCAGAAAGGTCATGATCATGCATTATGAAATGATTGTTTGACCTTTTGTTCAGGACTTATATGAATTCAGCATATGTACCTAGGCTGGTGCTCAGTACAGTGTATTTCTATATAGCTGAATATATATCTGTGCTATCTACATGTATGAAATCTTATCATTAATAAGTGCATACCAACAGAATTTTTGTCAACAACAGTCTAAATATACATATATGCATGCATGTACCAGTACGTTAGTCTAAATATGTTTGAATGCATATTTGTAAACCAATATACACACAACAATTCACTACAGTATGTAAATCCATGTAACATGTATGTCTGCACACATGCAATATATACAAGCATACATAAATAAGTAATATAGATAACGTTATCTACCAGTAGATAATGTGAAGGGTCAAATTACTTATACATGTAACAGTGTAATTGCAGGGGTTTACAATGTGTGTATAACATGCTGGGCTCTATATCTGGTACTTTGCCAATGCACCAGTTTTCAAGTAAATAATATTTTCCACTTCATTCTCCGCATCATCCAACGCCAATTTCTCACTTTTTCATTGTAAGACCATACGACCATGTTTGCATCCCTTGCCTGTTTTACCACCTTGGCATTAAAGTTCAATTTCAGTGCTGTACGTTCCATCTTCAGGCACTTACTGTCACCAATAAGTTTATTTTAATTTTCATGAGAACAACATAAATGGGAGATTTCGCTCCTCACAGTAGCTGTCAGCCGGGTGATTTAGTACATCCAGGTGAAGATCAAAAATATGCTGTATCATATTCAACATGTACAGTGTGCAGGTTTGGCAATCTACTTGCACCGAGGTAACATATACAGACCATGGTGTATGCATGTAATATGGCTACATGTATAATCGAAATAAAATGTCATTGAATAGATATTCATGTAATTATACATACTTAAGCCCAGCTTGTCTCCAATACCGTAAATGATTGCTGGTCGGATGATGATGTAATTGAGTCTGTAACAAAGACAGATTTATATCATCAGTAATCTGAGGTAACCATCTCTAGAGGTTTGGTGTTCTCATAATACTAAAATGGTAGATTATTTGAGTGACTAAATTTAAGAGGGTTAAATAAATTAATCAAGTTGAAAATAAACAAAATACAGACTGGTATCTCAAGGCTGAGATTTTCTAAGAGATTCAATTCTATGCTTGACAATGGTTTCAATAATTTCCTATAGGTTTAATTATCCCTTTACTTGCAAAGTTCATATTTCACCATCAGGTCAAGTTGGTTTAAACTAGTGAAGCAAAACGTGTCCCATGTGGTGCATTTTAACAAAGACTTGAAGATTTCAAGGTCCCTGAAGACAGAGATACTGTAAACATGATTTTTACAGACTACAACTGCAACAACATACAAAACCAAGAGGTTGAAAACACATGTTGTTTTAGCTCAATACCACCTTTTATTGACTTGGCGGATGGGGAAGTAATTCTGTCTGGCAGATAAAGGGATACTTTTCGCAAGATGGAGATGAAAAGATTCAACTGTTTCACTGGGATAACAGGTTCCACCTTCTACTTTTACCAGGCAATGACTCATCAGTGGCTATGATTGGAAACTGGGATGAACATGTCTAATTGAGACGTCAGCATACAAAGATCAAATCTATCAACTGCTACAGAAATCCAATCTCCCCTTTGCTGATCTGATCAACCTCTCTATTTGTATGACAATTATACTCCTTCTTCAAACACTAATTTGATAAAATGCATTTAAAAACTTACCCATCAATTTTTGAAAGTTCTTGTTCTACTTCAAGTTTATGTTTTGCTAGGTTAGTCCACGGTGACGTCTTTGATGTTTCGTTACTTGCTTTCTGTGACAGGCAAATACAAAAACAAAGCTATGTTGTATATAACGGAAATTATTAAAATCCATACAGCACAGTGATTTTGCAAAAGTTAGATACCACACTGAATGGGATACAGTCGTCGGAACTGTGCTAAAAGGTCGTATGGGTGCATGAAGATATAGTGCACAAAAATTTTGTAAACAAGAAACTCGGACGGATGCAGTTCTGAGGACCGTTTCCCTTTAAAACATACAATGTACGTACCCTGAAACTGATATTCTTAAATTTTTGCTCTTGCTTTCCTCCAGAAAACTGTATGTAATTTCTTTTACTATCAAGAATGAAAATCGATGTTCACCAATTAAAGTTTAGGATTGACAATAAATTTCCTAAAATATGCCAATATTTGAAATTCAAAATGGCCACTGACCCTGTGTTAACTCTATGGGAAAAAAGTAAAATTCTGATTATTGCAGAAAGAAAGATGGCAAAAAATTCATATATTTCAAATTCTTCTAAAGCAGTTCAGCAGCATACCAGAGTAGTATAAAACAAATATCAGCAGATGGCAATCTGTCCCTAAGGCCCATTGTGCTTTGGAATGATTTTGTAACTTTGGTAAATTCTGCATTTGCCAGCAATTAATCCACCTTTGGTTTGTCTATTACTGCATAGATGTACCAAAAAGGGAACTGTTCAAAAAATAACTAGGGCGACACAGTAGCCTTGTGGCTTTCCTGCTGGTGAAGCTGGGGAGGAGGAAGGCAACAATTTCACAACAATGAATAAGTACTACAATGTAGCAGGGCCCATGGATTTAGATTAGCCCTAGTTACAGCACCACAGCACACAACAGTTGATATGCTGTACTAGTGAAATAGGTATACTGTACTAGAATGGGCCTCACTTGGATATGATAATCATTCAGTCTACAGCACTCTCAGATCAGGATGGATGTCAACATGGGAGGGGGGTAGAATGTCAGAATGCTCACAGAGATAAAATTTTGCTTCCACATCAACAATTTCCCCAATAAACTGCAGATTCTTTGAGTCTGTGTAAAATCAATCCGAGTAGTTCTATCTTACGATAGTTTTAGAAAAGAGTACCAAAAATAGTATCTCATATTTGTGTTAATAATGAACGTGCAACATACATTGTATCTGAAAATCACCTCAGAGAACCTTGCACGTTATGGTCGTTGCTTTTAAAAAGCTGACTGCTTACACGTTATTAAATCTGAGGGAAACTGGCTCACATTTCAGATTATCTCAAACACAGTATTGGAGTCAATGCAGGAATAGAAGAGGAACTAAAACCGTAAGTTTCATTACTATCAGATTACATCTCCAGGGACACATCCTGCCATGGTACAGTGTATATAATATCCTGTGTCATGCATAGCCTCAGATATAGCCATATTAAAATACCAACTTACATTTCGGAAACAGTTATGTCTGATGGGAAATCATATGTCACTGACAAGGATGTTAACCAGATTTCAAGAGATTGTATGGTTTTTAACTGAAATTCTTGATAACCCTTGACCTTGAGAGAGTGAATAAATACTATGTATGCAGACAAGATATGGACACTAGGCTCTAAACAGCTGCTGGGGCTGGTCAAAATTTCCAAAGGCTGCTTTCAGTGGCAGTTCTCAATCCCTCGCTCTCGTATTAGTTACCTTGGACATTTACTATAACTTATAAATGGTGTTAGTGTTTTGCTAACTTTTAAAATTTTGCCAATCATGCATGTTACAACATACACATAATGTTGATAAGCAACCTGCTCCTTTAACTTTGAAAATTCCACTTCAAATTTGAAATATATGGTGTGCACTACCTGCATTCCTGCCTTGTGTCTGTACGTACTATTCAGTGATTGCAGGTCACTTTGTGTCACCAGGCACAACATAATGTATGTTACAAACAGCCTGAATTGATTTTTAATATTTCTGACCCAGTGGAAGTTCCCAGCATAATGTTTTGAACTGACCAAAGTCGAGTTTACACTGCCTGTGAGAATATTGTGGACATCAAAGCTATATAGTGCATGCCATGTCATTGGTACATACAATACCAAAATGACAGGAGTATGTTCTATCATACAGGCTTAGGTAACACAGGAACAACTGAAAATGTGAATTTCTAAGTTGTCTATTTGTGACAGAAATTGATGGCATACTTTATCTGCAGAGTAGACTTGGCCTGTTGACACCTCGACAAACAACTTCACTTTTCTTTTTGCTGCTTCTTTGGCACAATTCAGGCTCAATTTCACGATGCCATCCTTATAGACCTGGGAAAAGACAAGGAGAAATTTATCACATCGAAGCAACTAAATTTTTACCATGCAAATCTTTTTTCAAACCCTCAACAAATTCTTTCATGAAAATTTTAAAGGATGAATAATTGTAAACATTTCTGATCAATCAGGGTTCTTGTCAACCTCTTCACCGCCAATTCCCTTTAAACAGGTCAACACTCAACATTGATAATAATGGGTTTAGGGTCAAATCATGGTGCTAAAAAGCTGTCCCTGTTGATGATTTTCCACTATTTTTGGTTTCTTACTCTACTCCCAAAAGTGTGTTGAAATTTGACAGTACTCAGCTTATCAACTATAAGCTGTACAAGTATGTGTATACATTTCATTGTTTTTGTTGACAAGTGAGTTTAGTTGTGAATACATGTGTGCACTGTTTTGACAAGCTACATATATATATGTGTACCTTAGTGGGTGTTTCAACATACCTTAGGGAGTAGAGCAAGAATGCAGTTGACATTCAAAACAATAATTGTGAAAAAAATCATGAAAAGCTACAGCTACAAATGGAAATATTCCCATGGTTTTCAAGTCATTCACCTATCATAATAAACATCAGAAAAAACTGTATACCAGTACATTTTCATCCATGATATGAAACTTTGAAAAATGATCACTGACATTACAGAAATCTGAACCTCTACTGCCAAGAATCCTGACTGATATAAAATAGGTATTGGGACCTAATTAATTTTACAGTGTTTTTCCTTGAGTTTTGGTATATACATAAATGCTTTGGGACCATTACGCCATTTCTGTTATCCCCTTATATGACTGAATTGATATACATGGGGAAAATTCCAGAAACATAAGTTGGAAATCTGGAAAAAAATTCCTAGGGTATTAAACTACCATTACAAAACCATCGTTTGTCATTAGATTATTAAATCAGATTTAAAAATATACATACACAGTTGGTAAATATTGTATATTTCATAAGACTTCTACAAAGAGCATAGATTCAAAATTGTACCCAAAATATTTGTGAGCTGCTCTGCATACAGTTTTCCATGTTTAAATTTTCTCATTTATTTACTGGACATGCTTGTATTTGCTCTTGCTCTTTCTGGTGACGCATGTCAGTAAATATCAGATTCATTTCTGTTTAAATCACGGTAATTTAAGAATGTTTGACATGGCACATGCCATAGTCATGAGTATTCATATCAAGTGAGATTGTGCAGAAAGGCACAGTCACTCATATCTAGCCTCAATTCTCTGCCAAATTCTACACAGGCAGTGGCTGAAGGACAGTAACACCATGCACAGTGCGTGTGAACAGCCTCACACGTGACATGTACTCTTAAAATCTCTTCCATGCAATTGCCTGTCTTATCTTATCTGTGCAGCAAAGTTATTAAGACTTCCCCTCAAATCATCCTTCCTGCTTTGCTCTGTCAATGGCACCGGTAATACAGACATTGGTCAAATCCAAATATTGCAATAACACGTAACAACTCAATGGTAAATGAGAATTTATGAATTGACTCGATGTAGTAACAGCATAATCACTATCTGAAACATAAAATCCTCTTTTTGTGAAAGCCAAGAAACCACCAGTCATTAAAATATCTTTCCAACCTATCTTTGTAACTTTTTCCTGCCAGACAGTATCACTTCCCTATTTGCCAAGCAAGTAAAAGGCAGTATTGAGCTGAAACCATATGTATTTTCACCTACACTGGAAATGGTACATTGTGGCAGGTTTGTCAGTAAAAATCATGGGCCTTCAAATATTCAAACTTGTTAAACAGTATACCCCACCGGTTTTAACTACCGTGAAATTATAGTGAAATATGAACTTGGAAGGGTACAGTTTCAAGGCCAATGGACATATGTTGAATCATTAATTGAAAAGTCATACGAGCTTAACCCTGAAGATGAAATCCAATATTTATTTTATTTTATTTATTCAGCTTTGACATAAAGTCAGGATGAGTCGCACAGGTGACTAACACCTATACAAAAGCAACCCTCCACGGAGCGAGTTCAGCAATATCAAGTAAAAAGCAATCCCGAATGCTGCAATAGAAACTGTACACGAATGTACATGTATATATTCACATTATAGGTCAAAGGTTACGCCTTGTGCAGCTTCAGATACAGGCTCTGCACACAGGCACTATTATTAACAGACATACTTGGCCCTGTTCTGTGGTTTGTTCAGATCTATGACGTCAACAAAATTAATATTTAAAGGGCTGTGTGGTCATATCACATCTGCACATATGCAGCTTTCTCGTTTATATGGTATTTCATCAGCAATATTTGGTTCTTACAATTGACAAATAGTTGCACAAAATTGCAATGTTACTGCATAATGATATTTGAATAAATGAACAACAAATATATGTAGTAGTAACTTTAAATCCTCTTTGATGTAAATTTGCGTGGCCGCATTTGATTGTATGGAACTAACTGTTTTTTTTATCAAAGTGAGGATGAATGTAACCTTTTAAAAAGCTACACACAATATACAATGGGCTAGCATAAACTTACTGGTTCACTCTGTCCATATTTGGTTTCAGCAGCCAAATTAATAACAATATCAAAATAACCTTCATCATCATGGAAGCATTTCTCAACAGATGCTGAAAAGGGGGAAAAAAGTAAAGGTTTAAGTGACTTTTGTTTTCCAACAACACTGTACACTTATTGTCCTCTTTTTACCATTAAAGGGAGGGGTCGTCAGAACTGTGCCCAAAGTTGGTATGGGACCATACCGGTACAACCAATGTAAACACTGTATCACAGATTGGTGATTAACGATAATTAAAACACATTTGTCGTAATGTACATTGTAAAATTTAAATGTTGCAGCTACATTGACGAGATGCATCTAGATATCATCTATGAAATACACTGTTTGTAAGTATGAAAGTTGCACAGATGCAGTTCCGACAAACCCCTCCCTTTAAGTGACCAAGTTCTTTCATGCCCATTAATGCTGGTGACGTTATAAAATTTGACTGCAACAAAACAACAATGTGTTATCTATCACAAGTTAGATGTCCATACATGTACCGGTAGTATACATTAAATGCTTACTCAGAAATTGGAAAAACTGACTGAGGTGCATTGCTGTGCTATTACTGAAGTAAAATTACATCATACATTCAACCAAAAAGGTGTTGCAGATAAATCTGGTGAAGAACTTCATAATCATAATGCATGCTTAACAAATGTGTTTTTGGCATTGAATTTCAAAGCAACAGCGTACACTTCGACATAAACAATAAAATTCTTTTTTTACCTTGATTGATAAGATTGGCCGACTTAAATTCAACTTTTGAAAATGCCTCCTGAAACAGAAATCAAAAATTATTTGAATGGATGTACATGTAAACTGTATCAAGCATACAGTATATTAACAGAAATATGCTGACGGTATCTTCGTTTTATCCGAATATTTTACTAAAATTACAGCATGGACCCAGGGTTTACCAATGCTTGATGATGTGGTGGTTCTTAAAAAATAATGGGCATTGCATACATGTACATGTAAACATGAACATTCAGAATCTAAATCACTGTCACACTGTCAAGTCAGTCACCAAAGACAATTTTTAATATCAAATAAATTCCGACAGTTAACATTTTAAAAATAAATTCACCATTTCTTATATTTCTTTCCTGCCACAATGGCTTACAATTCCTCAAAATGTTTGTAAACCCTTTAAAGTAAATAGCTGACTAAGTGGCACCCACTAGTTCGAACTCATAAATTGAAAGCATCGCCTTTTGTTGTAAAAGTAATTGTGATTGTCAATGGGATTAGTACTGAGCAATTTGAAGATTGAGTTCCCCTTATACAACTGTACATATACTGCAGTGTTTTTGTTTAGGATACAAAGAAAGTAAATGTTACCAGGTTCCCCAGTAGTTTTACTGGAGTTCCGCTTTCACAGGAAAGCAGAAATATTACTTGGGTTTCCTAAATCATTGTTCCTCTACCTTTGCAAAAACACTGTCACACAGACACTAAAAGTATCATGACATAACTCAAAATCTGAAATCTGACTCTAAAAATGAATAGAAATATTGGCTTCTTTGGTGGCATGTGCATAGCGTGAGATTTCACCACATATCTTTTTTGACAAAGTTGAATTTTATTGGATGCCTCTGTTGTAGACATCATATTCCACAATACGAGAAGACCAAGGTCTCACCAGTCCAGGAGAAAGAATCATGTTTCTCAAGGAGAAAAAAAACACCTGTATCAATGCTGCTGTACAAGTGTTTTTAGCAATAATGCCCGCCATAGGTGATATACTCAAGATTTTGATACAATGCGGGACACAAATGCATAGCATGAACTGCTAGGCACGTGCTATACAATATGGAGTGAATTTTACCAAAATTTAGTGCATACCTGCATGTGAAGGGCATTTTGCTATTATAGGACATCAACATGTGTGTTTATGATATTTAAAGATGGTTATCTCTATGATTTAGCATCCAAGAAGGGTAAAGTAGATTTTACAATTAGGCAACCATCATAGAATGGAAATTCAGCACCCATGACAGAGCATTGTTACGGTAATGTTAATATTGGGGCACACATACTCAGCTACATGTATGATGGTGGAAGGGGAGCAGACGACAAAAAGTGGCAATTGTGGCATGGAAAAACACCAAGTCAAATGAAAAGAATTTCAAAACATTTATGCTGCTTTTTAAATCATCCCCATATATTTTATCATTCAATTTATTCAAACACCATTTTTCCTGTTATACAGTGCACTTCTGTTGAGCAGTTAATCTTTCGTAATGGTTGAGGGGTCTGTCTCCCGCTGACACGGGCTCTCGTCCAACAGAATGATGCATTGGCATATTTGACATAATGTAAGTTGATATAAAAAACAGAAATAGCAATATTCAGACCATTGACTGGCACATGACTTTTCAAATAAAGTTGGGTACTTTACATGATAGCTTTATTGGCAGGTTTGTTAAAAATTAATTATAGTACCATGTGCATATTGCAAAGACTGTAACATCTGTCATATAAAACAAGATAAGCTTACTTTGTGTTGCGGATTCATCCATGCTGTTTGCGGAGGAACTTTATCCGCCGCTCGGATCTGGAACAGAAAACAAGGGAACACAAACAGTGTGACATCTTGTCGTGACAACATGTAAATAATGATTCCACAGCAACTGAAAAATTAACCGGACACATTCATTAATTATTCAACTCTGAATAGGAACACTGGTACAGTCTTTCCAATGAAATAGTTACTAGGTAAATATGAAAGAATGACTAATTACACTACAGTAGTTCAGCAAGTTCAGTTTGTCGGTTACGGGGCCAGATGATTGCTCACTATTTTTGTCAGATGTCAACAACAGATTCTTGTTCAACTTCCAAAAGAATGTTGAGAAACACAGTATCTAGCTTGTTCAATCAACCTACACATGTGTGAACTGCATTGTTATTATTGAAAAGTGAATTCTGGTTCGGAATAGAATTTGCAATTGTAAACAGTAACAGTGCATTTGACAATGGTGATAGTTCCAAAATACTGTTGAGAGGAGAGCAAGAACTTGTAATTGACATACAGAATAAAAATGGTGAAAAAATCATCAGAAGTTACAGCTAGTGACCTTTTATAATTACATTAGCGTGGCTTGTAAACATGATATATTTATACTATTTCTGTTCTGTCTGTAAACTAAATATAATTGTTTTGCTCCAGCCCCCACAAATGATGTCAGAATGCCTTGTGTTCAATCCCTCAACACAGTCTTTATGTGTGACATTCACTGTTATTATTGACAACTGCATTTTAGTCTACACTAGAATTTATATAGAACAGACAACAGAGTACAATTTGTGTGCACAATTCTTATTCTTTGTATTTCAACATGTAGTTTCGGAAGAAGAATAAGATTTCTAATTGTACTCCAGAACGAAAATTATAAAAACATGATAAAAAAATTACAGACATTGTTCTTAGGCCACCTCAGTCAGGCTTATCTGTTTGAATCAGAGCTGCGATACAGAAACTCATTACTCTGCATTATTAGTTGAGTGTTCTGTGCGAACCGTCAGGATCAAATCATATGGCATCTTACCTTTGAAGTCAGGTCATTGTTGATGAGATATTCCACCAGGTTGCGTCCAACAAACCCTACACCTAAACATAACAACAAAGTTTGCATACATAATTGGGTTGCATGGAGTAAGTTTATTGAACGCTGTATTTTAACCCATTTCCTGCCAGGCTCATACTACATTGAATAGGTCACTATCAGATCATGTGTCCGATATGATCTTGAAATATGAAGACTTCTTGAAGAAAACATACTTGTGGCTTCCAGAGACTGATCTAACTGAGACAAACATGAAATTAGTGATTTAACGTAATTAATCTCATGGTGACAGTGTGTAACAGTAAACAGTGTCATGGTGATCTCCTGCATTGTATTTACCTCCAATTTTGAACCAATTACAGACCAAACTTTATCATTGGATTTATCAAATGGGAAATTTCTTTACTTGATCAAAATTTCAATGGAGAACAAAAGATTGACAAAGTGTTTATGAACACTGCAGAGGTAACAAAGTTGAGTTTTAAACCAGTTGAAAGACATAATTCCCCTTAACATGGGGTCAGTATGTCTCAAAATTTCAAAGAATCATCTTTCAAGGCCATTTGGCACAGTTGCAGATTTTGCTGTGAATTTGGCAATCCTCTTTCCCATCTATTTCTTCCTTTTCTTTTCTCTTTCTCTATAAGCTTCATTAAATGTCAGGGGTGACATTGAAATTTTAGCTAAGATTTTTTAATTATTAAAAACATGGAGGGCCTGAAATAGGTACTGAAACTGGCAGATGGCAAACATATGATTCAGTGATCATGTGACAATCATATCCTAGAAATATTCATCAATTTGCAAAATGCTTATATCATTCCTCTGATAAACATAAATGTCAGGCAGGGCTGTCATCAGAAAAGTCTACTAAAATGATTGCAGAAGAGCTAATAATTTTGACATTGAATGATGGAATAATAATGACAGGTTGATGAATATAACATGCTGGATCACAAAGAAGATCTGAAGTTTGTGCAAGTTAAAAGCTCTGAGAGCAAATACAACCACAGGTTTTCATTTTTAATATAAAATTCTGGTAGCTTCAAATTCATTGATTTCCTGTTCTATTTATAAACCACAAGCGAGCATTCTCAGCACATTGGAAACCTTATTTAAGTATTTCCTATTGGCTGTACAGGTTACAAGTTACAAGTTTTGATCCGAGTTTGAGCGGGCACACTATATGTTTCAGGATGAAGCAAATCATACAAACTCCATATTTCACTTCATAGACTCCTTTTTTTCGGGGTGGCGGGAGGTCCCATCTCTTATAAAATTATAAAGATGAGAATTTCTGTGTTACATCAATATGCTTGTCAAGGGGAAAGTCATGTAGCAATCACAGGCAGAGTGGAGTATCTACTGACTGTGACTAAATCTAACTTAAGTACACGATGCTTCTGTAACAAGTGATTTTAGAACGTTAGGACTATCAGTTCATCGTCTGCCAGTGACTGTGGTTTGTTGTTACAAAAAGTGATACAACTGTGCCTGGGTATTGACTCTCTCCATGCGATGGGAAAACTTTCCTTGCAAGTTGCAACACTTAAATAATATCTATGGTTCGAAGCGATTAAAATATGACACTTAAAATTCTCACAAATGACTTTTTAGCTTTCAGTTGTCACATTTATGTATGGGGGAAAGGAGGCTATTGAAGTAGTAGCTGCATGTCCATTGCAAAGAAAGACACCAAAATCACAAACTCTCGGCCGATCGAGTTGTGGTCTGCTGCTGTGAGACCCCAAGCTATGCTCGGACTGGTCTACACTGTTGCAATCCGGTCACGGTTGCTTACCTAGGGCAAACGTCAAGCTAAGGGCCAGCTGCAGTACTGTAGCTCAAGGTTTTATTTGGGGATGTATGCCGTCAATGTCCAACCCCGGACCCCGGGTTCAACCCAAAACCCCAGGGAAAATTAGAGCTACATAACAGTATTTAAATTGGTAAAAACAGGCCTAGCCACATGTAAGCGCATGAACGAACATCAAACGATCTCAAAAAAACACATGCTACTAAAAATTGTGCAATGGTCGTATTCTTATTAGGAATAGGTAAACGGTAATTCCAAGAACGCGGCTGTAGTTGGTACGTGGGTAGTGCATAGTGGATAGTGTGTGACACCGATAGGAAGTCGGAAGTGCAATGCGCATTGCTTCTCAATAAGAGTCTGTGCACAAACTTTGATGTTCAGCCTGCGCCTGCCATCTTGTAAAACGCATCTGACAAGTAACGAGTTAAATGCTCAAGTTGATGTGTTTGTTAAGTAAGTATGCTAACAAATTGCTGTTCCCAATGTCTGAACGCAACAGGTGGCATATGCCCGCTTTCTGTATATAAAGTTGGAACTCACCTCCCAGGATCAACACCCGTGGCTTACCGGAGGACGCCATCTTGAAAACCAACTCCCTAAGTTCTTGGACTTTCCTTATGACATTTTGGCGCCTGTCATAGATAGTGTCAACAGTTTGAACAGCGACGCTGTTAGGGGTGGGGGAAGGGGGTAGGGCACCCCCCAAATTTTAGTACATACCTTAGACACCTCGAGCTAAAAAAAAACCCACAAATACAATTTCCGTAAAAGTGGTGATCAAAAGTCTACATTTTGGCCCAAAATTTGGGCCTACACTGTCGTCGGCAAGTCTCAGCTGTAAGCTTAAATGTGAAATAAAATAATCTCAAATTATCCTCAGTATTCCAAGAGTTTTCTTTTGTACAACGACCCATTGAAGACTGAAAAAATGTATAACACTGTCATAAGGGGTGGACCATTTCATATCCTGGGGGGGGGGCAGGAAGATTTAAGTGGTTGTATTTTGTTTTGTACCTGATCCACGGCTCATTTTTTTCACTCTCTGATTAGGCCTACCGGTAATTATTTTTTCTCGCACTCCCCATTTGGATATATATTTTTCCCAACAAGAAATATATAGTCAACAACTATGTGCGGAGTAAAATGTTGATGCGCGTTATATATATATATATATGTGTGTTTATAATTTTTGGGTTATATTTTAAACATTCAGTCATTCTGTGTGTTAATGAAATTGTTGTTATATCAGTTGTAAAAAAGGACTAAAAAGCGTCAATTCTCAGTGTCAATTACAGTATTTTGAATATGCTGTAAATATATTCCGCACTTTTTATGCATAACCGGATGTCCAAAACTGTTGTAAGAATTATTATTGAAATATTAGTGCATGTTGCTTTCTAATGCTGAATTCTCAAAGAGAAAACAGAATTTTTAAGGGTACGTTAAATACTTAGGTACAAACGATCATTTAATTACCTCCTTTAATGCTTTGAGGCTAGTTAGGAGTGTATTTTGTTTCTACTCTATCCTAGACGACATGAACTACATTTCAATTTCAGTAGTTTCAGTGAAACAAATATGAATTTAGGGGACACTGACTTATCACTGATGACTCTTTAATTCTCTTGACAGGTGTCAGGTCAATGTCAGCTTGACTACTGATGAATTTTTTGTGTGGGCAAGTCCGAGGAAATTTTGAGTTAGCGATGGAAATAGCGCCCCCAGTGGTGGTGTTTTTTTTAAATCACTCTCATTGTGATTATCTGCATGAAAAACCGATAATTCAGATAAATTCACATTAATGAGTTGCCTGTATTATAGTATAATACAGGTGAATTCACATGAATCTATATGAATACAGGCTTGCTGAATACCAAAAATGGATTCTTGACTGTATTCATCTGTATATGCACTCTTCAGCTAAAGTACAGGCAATAATCCATGCAAATACAGTAAGTATTTTAGGGTTTTTATGCAGTGATTATTTCTGCGGGCCATATCACACCTCATATTACCACTGAATGCTTCAGCCATCATTAACAACAGTCTGCATTTTGATTCAAGCAGAAAAAATTGATTTATTTGATTAGTGTTTATTTTAAAATATCATCTTAACCTTTGCTATTTTTCATTTTTCAACAACAAATTAAAAGATCACCGTGGAAGAGAATCAAGAGAAAATTCCAATATCTGTAAAGTAAATACGAAACATTAATTATGTCGTGGTCTCCAAGGCTATTCTGTAAAACGGTTTAACCTCAAATTGCTGTTTTGAGAATGTGAAACTTTGTAGTCAACTAGCTGTATATTTCAGACCGACGGGATATCTTGCTAATGAAAATGACTAGCGAACCAACTCTACAATTTACAAAAATCTGTGAAAGTATATGCATTTTCTTTTTGGATATAATATCGATGTTGGCGACGAATTTTACCTTAGTTTTAACCCATCTTGTCAAGGCACTTCAACAATTTCGGATCTGACGCTTCTCAATCATTTGTCAGAGCACATGTCGCTTACACAAACACTGCTACTTGAAAATCGGGAAGTATTTCATTAAACAGCTAGGGTTCTGCGAACCATATTTTATGTACAGAAAAAAGTTTCACTGAATGTTTAATGTTGTCTGGCTGCAAGCAGATTTGAGGTTGTACAGAGTTAAACAGTATTTAATCATGTTTTAAGTCAAACAACATAATCTACTTTTCAAATCAAACAAATAAAAATTAAGGAAAAGATAAAAAAGAGCGACTGCTTCCTTTTAAGTGAAGATGATAATAGACGATGATATTAAATTAAACAAGTAGTATTGACGACAATGTGTCAGGAGGAAATGTGGTGTAAAGGATTTGTTTTTCACTGCATTAAGGCAAATTGAGGGGTTATTTTTGTTAGAGCAACCATTTTTCAGTTTGTTGAGAGGAGATTTAGAGGACTGCTTGGATCGATGACGTAATGAATTGAAGGTGTTCTTGACAAGATACGTGAGCTGTCAACGAGTTGTACCGTAAGGTTGATAATCATCAGCGATAACCAATTTGTCGATTACGCACTATTTTCTCTCAAAATATCAGTCGAAAATAGTGCTGGGTATATCTAAAGACACAAAATTACTAAGTGCAGACTCACCTTACAAAATGCTTTATATGTAACTTCTAATTACGATAATAAGTCATTTTAGTTCTCGCTTTACCTTGAGGATGGAAATAAAGTTGACACAATCGTGTTAGTCGTATTCACTCGCCAGTTTCTCCGACCAAAAGCGTGGTATCAATGGGTATGTGTGTTTCAAGCACTAACTCAAATTACAGATCTTGGTCACCGTCAAGAATGCGTTTTCACACATGTCAGCTTAACGCAAGGAAGTGTAGGTATTGTGAAAAGATGGAGCGTTGTATCAATATTTGAATATAGTTTGATTAGATGTATAAAGCAATAAAAGGGCATAGTTAGTGTCTTCAGTTAGTACCGCAGAAGCAAAAATAAAATAATCCTTTCGTCTTGTTATATAAGCTTACATAGCTAACTTCACAAAGTAACTTTATAAATAAAGTTGTCAGGGACCTATTGAGTTTATGTAAAGATGAGATGACAACTTGTACTCGCCTAATGGTAATTTCTGACCTTACGTATTTTTTAAAACAAAAGGTTTATGACAGAAAGTTTCCCTATGAAGCAAAATATTTCTTTGTCAAAACGATTGTAGCAAAATTTGAGGATGGGAGCGTTTTTCATGCTCCACATACATAACATTTACTGGCTCCCAAGCCCGGGACTAAAACTTTCCTGACACCCCATTGACAGCAAAACCCTCTATTATAAATCAACTAGTCCTACAATACATCACGTAAGTTATTTATACTAGAAGAACTAAAGACTCCAAAACTGATTCGTTAGTCTACGATACGTCTTATTCAAAGCGAGCAATAAAACGTAAATTCAGGGATAGATATTAGATCTGACTCTCAAATTTTCTTTTCTGATTTACCTGGCGGGAGCGAGGGCTTATTTTTAACTTGGAGGAAGAAAAGTATCCTTGGTAATTGTTAGGTAATTTGCTTCTTTTCTTCCAAACTTTGCACGGTGATCCCCGATTTAATTTTTGATTTTTCAAGATAACGGTTGAAGATTTAATTGAGGGAGGTTTGAGCAACTTGAAGTTTCAGTCTTCCACTTTCGAGGTGCGTTCAACCTCAGAATTGCACCACGTACTATTGTATCTGGGTATCTAATCGTAACAAGGCTATTTACAACCTTGTTATTCGTAACTGCCCTTTTTATTATCCAGACGTCCTCGGCTTTAGGTGCTACTCCATTGCAGCAGTTAAAACTAGAAATCACTCAAATAAAATATCAAGCAAGCAGACGTCGGCTCAGAAACAAACTCTTCACTTAATCAAGTTTAAAGTACAGTAGGGTATGGCATTATCATTCATAATTTCACAGTCCGTAAAAAATAGCGACACAAATGCATGATTTAAAATAACACTGCGAATCCGTGCAAATCTGCACCATATGATATGTAGGCCATTCTCACCACCCATGACCTGAGTTCAATCAGTCTAGAACATTCTGGAGGTTATGTATTTAAGGTCATTCTCCTCCATGACCTGGCCTATTAGTCATGTTTAGAGCTTTCTAGAAATTGAAATTTACTACAGGTGGAAATATTTTAGAACAGTAATTAGCATATCGATTGAAATTCTAGATTGTTTTGATATCTTTTAGAAGGGATCACTTTAGTATATTAAGGTAGTATGCACCTCGAAAATGAAAGACTTAAACTTTTGCTCTGACTTTCCTCAAGGAATCTTTCAATCATTCTCTTTCAAAATCAAGAATAACAATAGGGGGTCACCAATCACTCACTCACCATGCAAATTTTTGTACAAGAGAAACAAATTACCAAAGATTTACCGATATTTGAAATTCAAAATGGCCGCCATCCCTGTGTTAACTCTATGGAGAAAAATAAAAATTTTCGAATTTCGAAAAACTTTTGTAATTGTTAGAAAAGAAATTGTTCCAAATAGTTAACTGGAGAAAATCTTTAGTGTTGCTCTTTTCAGGTTGAACAGGAATGTGACTGGTATAAAACGGTTAACTACAAAAAGTTACCAAACGACCACTTCATCTGTATTACTCCACATAAAGTCCATTTGGCATTTTATTGTTTGTAATTTATATATCATTGTTGACCAGGGTGATGATGTATAAGAGTTAGCCGTCGCACAAGGAAGTAAACGTACAGTTTCACGACGAATTTTAATGGTGTTCGACCCAGCAATCAAGCCATATTCCACACCTATTCAATTTTCTTATCATACTTCTCGAAGTTTTTCTAAGCTGCTGATAGTCAGTATCATGGGTTTGTCTCTGAATGTTCCTGCAATGGCTGGATCGGTGCTTTTGATGTTTGCTGTTTACGGTAGGTGTTTTCATACAGCAAGAAGCCATGCTGTCTAACGTTATGACCTAGCACAATACAGACCAGCTAACTACTAACTAACTGTAAAACAAACGGGTATCTGTCCCAGTAACAGTGACAGTGCAATATTAAACTGGCCTGCCAACTTTGATTCAACGAGTCAAGTTTTGACCCAGACATGTCTTAATGAGATTTAAAATATTCCGCAGTTTACTTCGCACAACATGTTATTTTTGTTTTGAAGATGCGGTGTTAATAGTGAAGTTATTTTGAAGTCTTGACACTAATTGCGTGCACAAATATTGTCTCTTGTATTTTCATAATGACTCAAAGTTTGTTTGCATTTTAATTCGCGCAGAGGGGTCGCGGTCTTCAAGTGAAGTACTTTCCGCGTTAACCCCTTGCACCTACTTAGGTTTGATTAAGTGCTTTCTAAGGTCAAAGCCGTGGGACCTCAAACAAATTCTGCAGTTGTTACTGTTTGATTTATTTGAAGCTCGATTGATGTATCACCAGCGTTTACTATATCCTGTCTTTAAAATTAAGCCTTTTGTTCAAATTATATCAACATTATTATTGTTCAGCTTGTCTATACTACAAATCTGTATGCAATGTCAAATTGTATGCCTGCAAAAAAGACTTTTGTAACCTAATCTTTGCCAACTAACATGTAGTCCGGACTGAATTCGTTTGTTAGCAATAACACTGTATATTGTACATGCACAATTTTTTCCTTTAGCAAGGTTGACATTATTGATTTGACATGCTTA
Organism: Ptychodera flava; assembly: GCF_041260155.1. Classification (NCBI taxonomy): domain Eukaryota; kingdom Metazoa; phylum Hemichordata; class Enteropneusta; family Ptychoderidae; genus Ptychodera; species Ptychodera flava. Next base: position 10,462,325 of record NC_091945.1, on the reverse strand, counting down.
ACGGACTCGATAAGAACAAGGTAATGTATTTCTTGAAATGAGAAAGGAAAAGATGATTAAAATATATGAAACATAGCTTTATCTATTTAAAGGGCGCAGTTAATTTTTAATGAGCTTTATGTTGCTATTTTCTTTTTCATATCATCAATTACATGTTGCCTCTTAAAGCATTGTCATAATACGCAACTGGACGTCAATCATTTCATGTTACGGCGAACCAGGTGCTGACAAGCATGGCGGAAGAGAGACGTTGAGACTATACGATGTTTTATTGCCACATATCAATAGGCCGACTGCACATTAAAACACAATGTATATGAGAGATAGGGTTCTTGTGGCCAACTTGGAATTTGAAGAATTTTTGCGAGGCTGGCCATACCGAAACGGTTGAAATGAGAATAGGGTGATTTGATATGATAGACAGAGACTGCCAAAATCTCGTTTGGTAGAACCGAGGCGATATATCTAGAGAATCAGATTGTTACCGGTAGGTATATAAAAATAAAACGTGATCCACGTACACGCCACATACTTTTTCTTCCAACCTATGGGCATTTTCTGGTCAGGCTTAGTTGTAAATCCGTGTATATACTTGTGGGCTCTCCTTTGACGTATACAATTATAAATCATTAGTCGAAGACAAAATATGCAACGCTCAACAACGCTATATTGGGTTTTGTACAGTTATTTTCTTCAGAGCACGCAGTCTAAGTGGAATTTTATAGAACTAATTTTGAATACAACGATCGTGATATAGCTGATGTGAAACATTAAATATGCCGAAAGGCTTTATCGAACTTTAATTTTGAACGACCCAGCAAAAGCAAGTTGACCTGAACAAAGTACTTCTGGAATTTGTGTACAATTTTTTATGCAAAATATACAGACGACTGCTAATTATGATTAATAATATTATAACTACAACAGGAATTAATGCGAAGAATTGTCCATCGACGTATCCGTTCCCGTCATGCCCTCGTCCGAACACATTTGACCATCGCAAGGACACGACTTGTTGCATACTCCATCACGGCACTGACGACAAACCAGACCACCAGTGTTGCAACGCCCAGTGCAGTTCAGGGCTTTCGTAAGTATGACATGACCTTTTAGAGTACGCTATCGCCCGTTATCAAAGTTCGTGATCTTTTGCGATATGCATCTTTATCAGGTGTTTTCAATATCAGTGAGATTGGCGTCTTTATAACAGGCCATATGACTCGTTTCATGATCAAACTATATAGATTAGATCATATTTAATTATGCATCAAACATTCTATCATTCCCCAAAAGATTTGAAATACATAATTAAAAACGCCGATGGTGATAACATGTGACGGTGACAAGAAAATACTTTAAAACAACAAAAAAACGTTTCTGACTTCTACGCTGTTCATGTAAATTTAATGTAAACCCAGCTGTAAATGTCAACTTCAGCTGTTTATGTGAAGCTCGATTGAATGCAACTTTATATGTAATACCAGTGGTTACCATATTCCGTCTCTAAAAATCAAGCTTTTTGTTCATAAAATTGAATGTTCAGCTTGCCAATACAACCAGCCTGTATATGTCGCCAAATTTTATGCCTGTAAAAAGACCTGTTTAACCTTGTCATTGCCAACCCACTTTCAGTCCGGACTGGAATTGATTGGTGAGTAACAAGATTGTACATGCAAAATGAATTCATTCGGGAAGGTTGACGTCTTTAATTTAACGTGCTTGAGGGACTCGATAAGAACAAGATAATGAATTTCTTTAAAAGAGAATAGAAACGACGATTTAAATATATGATAACTTACCGCCAATCATATAATTACATTTCTAGTGAGCATTATATGTATGCCATCGTTTCCTTTTCATATTATCAATTCTGTGCTATGTTGCACTTTCGGTAAAATCACGTCCTTATCGTTCCCTGTTCCGTGACGGCGAATCAGGAGCAGGCCAGCTTGCCGGAAGTGTGTAGTTGAGATTTTACGGTGTTTTATTTCGATACATCAATGGGTCAGTGGTACCTTTAAACGATTCCGCAAGGTACATGAGACGAAATTTACTCGTCACAAGCTTTGTATTTAAGGAATCCATGTCTTTCTTCTCTCATTCTCATGCACATGAAAGTATCAAGGGCTTGTAGGGTGAAATAACAGAAGGAGAGAAGCAAACGATATAACATTTATGCAATTACAATATATGTGTTACAATGCAGTTGAAACATAAAAACAGTTTTATGAAACAATTTTCTGATTATGAGCTGTAGTTATTACATATGACACCATAGATGTATCTGTCTTTCTCGTCCATTAAAGTCTGTCTCCGGCTTAGTGCTCGTTGCATTTCGGTTTTTCATACATCGACTTGTACTTGCTTTTTTGGCTCCGACACAGTACCAAACGATCGCAAATACCACCATAAACCTGGTCACTTCATCATAACCACTGTTGCGTTTCTTTATCGATGTAAAAGAATCGCAATTGAAAATGATTTTTGTTGGGTACCTATTTTTCGTTAAGAAAGGTATTTTACACTAATTTTCTTAAACATACTAATCGGTGCCGTTAATGATGTCACACGATGAGGGATAGGGCGTGTATAAGTGCTTCATATCAATACTGTAATTATCGCAAAATTTGTTCACTTACTCTGACAAACAAGCTGAGATTACTCTAAGTTCGTATACAATAGTTACAACGACTGAATTCTCACTACAACAGGAACGCTTGCAAAGAAATGTCCGTCGACGTATCCCGTCATGCCCTCGGCCAAACGCCTTTGAGCATCGCAAGGACATGACTTGCTGCATACTGCATCACAGCACTGCCCATATCCTAGACTATCACTGCTGTGACGTCAAGAGTAAATCTGGCATTTCGTAAGTGTGAAAGACCGTGTGGGGCCAGGTATTTCACTCTCTCATCACTGACCCTCGCTTGCTACGCAGCTCTATCCTCAACCGTATGGTGATGAACCTTCAATGGTCTTTCTAGCAAGTTAGGCTCACTGAGAACCCGGCTCAATGACCCGGTGTTTGCTACGCCTTTAGCTTGGGCAAGCACACCAGTTTAGGTCACAGATGAGAAGCTTAATAGTGAAGCAAGGGCTGTCAAAAGGTCTAAATATCTGCATGTCAGAATGTACATGTATAAATAAAATATTTAAATGCATACTTCAAGAATATGTGCTCTTTCAAAAAAGAAGATACGAAGCAGTACAAGATATGATTCGTATTATAATCAACCATACCAATAGCTCAATTTAATTTTGTGAAATGCGATCTATTACCTTCTATTTATTTACATCCTCGCCCACATAGTCGTGTAGCTGCTAACCTTGTTTTTTAAATTATATATTATGTTTCCTCGTCAGGATACTTTCTTTCTGTCTTTATCTGATCGCTCAAGTTTGTTGTGCTTGTCACGCATGCTATATGTTCGTAGTCTCCTCGATGTTATTCCGTCTGCTGCCTGTCAGTGGTTCTCACATCTCAATTTCTCAGTCCACTCTTCCCTCTGTTTTACCGCTCTTTGATTTACTTATCAGACCCTGGGCTATCGCCTTTTTGGTGTTAGTTTCAATGATTATTCTGGCAGTTTTGTTCATCATATACCGGCACAGAAGCAGGAGTCCACAGGAGATGTTGCGTCAGATTTGTGGTTGACCACTGAACAGTACAACAAGCAACAGTTGTAATTTGTAAGTAAAATATATTGTGTAGATAATTCAGAGTAGACTTGAATGTTACCTTATCTCAAATGAGTGATGGCACCCGTGGATCATCATACATAATTTCTAGAGTCCGTAAAAACAAACGGCATATTGTTTTTAAAAACAGATAACCTTGTAAGTCTGCATCATTTAGCAATTATCTTAATAGTTGGAAGAGATAAAGTACATTACCAAGCTAGTATGCATACCTGTAATCGACAGCTAATACACATTAAGTATGGTGACAACCAATGTTGGATCCTGGCGTTGAGCATGCTATCTTATCTGTCTTTAGTTTTCAAAACTGTACAGGATGATGCCCCATTTCTATTTGTTTACGGTTGCAAAACCTCAAAGATCGGGGAGACATTCCGGGAAGAGAAACACAATGGCCGGCAATATATTGAAAAGTCGTTTTTAAAGATCAGAATTTTCATTCGCTTCGTTCATCTTTCGTCTTTCGACAGATTGACACCTGGTATTCTACTGAGCTGTACTGCAAATGATGCTTCTCATTTTATCGCGCAACACATTAATCGGATCGGATCGGAGAACCGTACTGCACGCGGAGATGGCACCCGAGCCGTTTTGATTTTCAATGACTTTACAAAAGTAACATTCGTCGCAAACAAATATGTGCTAATCAAGAATTTACGATGGACAACTCAAACCCAGTATGTGATATCAATTTCACGACAAAACCGAAAAATGTATAAAGAAACTTCAAAAATCGTGCAAGCATACTTTTACATTAATTCAGGATATAGCAGCTGCAGTAACAGCAACAGCAACAAAGCCGCGGACGATGAATTAAAACAAGTTTGGTCACAATTCATTCTCATAAGTTCCTGTCAATTCATAAAAACTACTGATAAAGTGACAAAAGTTTTCACTCTTCTATGATCTCTTGAAAAGTGTAATTTGTCAGTTAATATTAAGTAATAAATTGGTTCATAAATAAACATTGGAACTTACTCATTTCAGTTCAGTTCATTTCAACACTGTCCTATGAAGACTTAGGGTGACCGAGAAATAATCCATGAATGTTATTTCTGAATGGTTGGGGCAACACTGGGACACTTGTGAATTATTTGCTTTCCGTATACCCAGGAAGATGCCCTTGTCCTATTTAAAATCTCAATTTTTAGCTGCACTGTGTAATATTTGTTTTCTATTCTTCAGATAGAATGCTCCTCGGGGACATATATTCAGACTCAAACTTTGACAATTCTTTTCTGATCTACCACTTGTCGGATATCATTTAAATTCCCTTGAGTAAGAAAACCTATCACTGTCTTAGTTTTTCGAAAATCAAAACTTTTATTTTTTCCATAGAGTTACTAGGGATGGCGGCCATTTTGAATTTCAACTTTGGTAATAATCTTAGGTTATTTGAGCAAAAGTTTTAGTCTTTCACCTTCGATGCGCATAATACCTTTAAATGCACTTTGTCGTTTACACTAAAATGTCTACGTAACACTTATTGCCTTTGTCAACAGTAGCATTTCATGCTAACATTCGCTGCATTATGCGTGCAAGTTAGGCTTACTTTAATGTGCGATATGAGAAAATGTACTAGTTTCTCCGAAAATATGATATCAATATGATCAAAAAAGTTAAACTACTGCTCCCGTTATTGTTGGAAAAGAAATTTTCCAACAATAGGCTGTTCAGTAACAAATAATTGTCAGGATAAAATCTTTAGCGTTACACTTTTCAGGTTGAACAGGAATGTGGCTGTATAATACGGATAACAACAAAAGGTAACAAAATGGCCACTTCGCCCGTATAACTCTACATAAAGACTATTTGGCATTTTATTGGTTGTAATTTACATATTATTGTTGATCGGGGTGATGATATATAAGAGTTAGCCATTCGTACAAGGAAGTTAATCTACAGTATTTTGATAGTTTTTATGTAGGTCATTTCCCCCCACACTCATCATGACCTGAGTTCAATTAGTCTAGAACATTCTCAAGGTCACTGCCCTTAATGACCTCACAACCTTGAATTCAATTAGTCATGTTTGGAATGTTCTGGAAAGTTGATTAGTTGTGTAAGAGAGATAATTTTAGAACAGTAATTAGCATGTCAATAAAAGTTCTAGATTGTTCTTATATGCCTTTATAAAAGGGACGTGCTCAGCTTCCAGTCAGACTTTTGGGATCGTGTCTCTTGTGTGTTACTAAACTCCAGCAGTAGTCATTCTCAAGACTTTTCAAGACCTTCACTGCCAACGCTGGATTTATACTGTGGACTTTGTGCAAATTCAAGCCTGCAAGCCAAAGGACTGTTCATTCATCCGACTGACTGTTACAACTCTGAGACTGGAGCTTTGCCGTCCCAGCTGAGATAAGTAGTCTGTACACTTTAAAGCTTGTATCCTATCCTTAACTTAGCAATTAGTTTTATTTTCGTAATAAATTTTGTTTAAACGTTAACTGCTGAGTTCACCCTTTTGTTCGTATCCTCTGCACGTAACAAATTGGGGGCTCGTCCGGGAGACGAATATTTTGAGCCGTTTGACAACATTTTGCCAGCCTTTTCAAAACTACTGTACACTGTGAACTCAGCCAAATCCAATCATGGCGGAATTTAAACCAGACGAATTTATGGATGACCTTGATCAGGACACATTTAATTCCCTCAGAAAAGACAACCTCATAGCACTGGCAAATTTCCTTAAAGTAGAAGTTAAAAGATCTATGCGCAAGAGGGAAATACAGTACCGTATTGCCAAACATCTAGTTGATTTAGGCCAATTTGAGGAATCCACCTGAAAGATTATGAGCCCAGTCTACCTCTGAACTCAGAAAATTAGAATTAGAAATGCAGACAAATTTGGAGATCAAGAAACTAGAATTACAAATGAGAGAAAAAGAATTACAAATGGAAAAAGAGAGACAGGCAGATTTGGAGCTTAAGAAATTGGAATTAGAAAAGGAAATGAAAGAAAAAGAATTGCAAATGGAAGAAAGACAGAAAGAAAAAGAAAGGCAGGAAAGATTAGAAATGGAAGAAAGACAGAGAGAAAAAGAATTGCGATTAGAAGAACAGCGATTACAGGTAGAAATAAAACGTTTAGAGCTTGGACAGTCAGGAAAATTCTTCCCTTCGGACAAGTTGACATCACTAAGCATTTCAGGTTAGTTCCCCCTTTCCAAGAAAAGGATGTTGACAAATATTTTCTCCATTTTGAGAAAATTGCTCAGAGTCTGAATTGGCCTAAGGAGTCCTGGTCTATGCTTTTGCAGAGTGCTTTGGTGGGTAAAGCCAGAGAAATTTACATTCAGTTGTCAGTAGAGCAGGCTTCAGATTATGATTCTGTGAAGGAATTAATTCTCAAGGGCTATGAGTTGGTGCCTGAAGCTTACCGTCAGAAATTTAGGGATTGTGAGAAGGTGAAGGATCAAACTTATGTTGAATTTGCTCGAACAAAAGAACAACTGTTTGATCGTTGGTGTTCTTCGGAAAGGTCAGTCAGAATTATGACAAATTACGACAGCTTGTTTTGATTGAGGAATTTAAAAGGTGCATCCGGAGTGACATCAAGACATTTATCAATGAACAAAAGGCAGATACATTGGAGGTTGCTGCACGTTTGGCCGATGATTATTCATTGACCCACAAATCTTCATTTCTCAGCAAACCATCCCAGTCCTTTTCATACAGAAACAATGCAGGTAAATTTAACTCCTCCTTTTCATCCAAGAATTTCTCAAAGGAGAGTAGGAAATCAAATGACAGCAGTTCACACAGTTCAAGTAACACTCCCACATCATCAGATCCCAAGTCTCAATCTCCTTCTGACAAACAGTTTGGTACACTTTCTTGTAATTATTGTAAGAAAGACGGCCATTTAATGTCAGAGTGTTTCAAATTGAGAAGAAAACGTGAAGGTCAAAGTGGTCAAAGTGGATCTAAGCCCACCGGCTTTATTTCTTCATCAACTCAATTAGAGTCTAATAATGTGTGCAACACATTTTCTGAGGTTAAACCCCTCTTATCCCCAATTAATGAGGTCAAGGTCAATTCTTCTCAAGATAGCATTATGGGTATTTTCGAACCATTTATTCATGATGGTTTTATATCACTTTCTAGTGATTTCTCTTCCGCTACCCCTGTCAAAATTTAAGAGATACCGGGGCTTCCCAGTCTCTTTTGTTGGCAGATACCCTGCCGTTTTCTGAAAAGTCATTTTCAGGTTCTAAAGTTCTTATTAAGGGGGTAGATTGCAATGACTTCATTCCTGTTCCTCTCCATAATGTCTATTTGTCTTCGGACTTTGTTTCTGGACCTGTGACTTTAGGTATTAGGCCTTTTTTGCCTTTTGAAGGGATTCACCTTCTTCTTGGAAACGACCTTGCCGGGGACAAGGTCATTACTAATCCACTTGTGACTGATAATCCTACTTTAGATCAGGATCCAGAGCCAATTGAACAAGAGATACCCGATTTATTTCCTTCATGTGCCATTACTCGAGCCATGTCAAAGAAAACTTCCGAGAATCAAAATACTCTCAAAAATAATGTCACAGATGTTGACTTAAATGACACCTTTCTCAGTCAGGTGTTTGACACGGATCATTCCGTTATCCCTCGTGGATTTGAAACTTCCAGTAAAACTTCTGCTGACCAAAGTCAGACATTTTCTAGATCAAATCTCATTGCAGAACAACACAAAGACCCAGATATTTTGTCTTTGTTTGACAGGGTAGATGATGAAGGTAAAACTTCAGATAGCTCTGTTTCCTATTATACAAAATCTGGTATTCTCATGCGTAAATGGAGACCTCCAGATGTTTTGGTTGATGACGATTGGGCTATAAAACATCAAATTGTGGTTCCAAAGCCCTACCGTGCTGAAATATTGTGCCTGGCCCATGAAACTCCCTGGGCTGGTCACTTAGGAGTCAGGAAAACTTATCATAAAATTCTCAGTCACTTTTATTGGCCTAATCTCAGGCAGGATGTAGCACATTTCTGTAAAACTTGTCACACATGTCAAATGGTAGGAAAGCCGAATCAGACCATTCCAAAGGCCCCTTTACAGCCAATTCCTGCATTCCAAGAACCATTTAGTAGGATTCTAATAGACTGTGTTGGGCCCCTACCAAAAACAAGATCAGGAAATGAGTACATGTTGACAATTATGTGTACATCAACTCGGTTCCCAGAAGCCATACCACTGAGAAACATAAAGACAAAGACTATAGTGAGAGCTTTAGTCAAATTTTCACTTTATTTGGCCTCCCTAAATGTGTCCAATCCGATCAAGGCTCCAACTTTATGTCTGGTATTTTTCAACAAGTAATGGATCAGCTAGGCATTAAACAGTACAGGTCATCCGCCTATCATCCAGAAAGTCAGGGTGCTCTTGAGCGATTTCATCAAACTTTGAAAAACATGATTAGGACTTACTGTTTTGACACAGAGAAACAGTGGGATGAAGGAATTCATTTTTTGCTCTTTGCTGTTAGAGAGTCAATTCAGGAGTCTCTTGGTTTTAGCCCATTTGAGCTTGTATTTGGACATACAGTCCGTGGCCCACTTAAGCTCGTTAAAGAGAAATTCCTATCAGACGATGATGATTGTCTGAATATTTTGCAATATGTGTCAGATTTTCGTACAAAACTCTCTAAAGCATGTGAATTAGCCAGAGAAAATCTTGAGTCATCTCAGCAGTCAATGAAAACCAAATATGATAAAAACACCTCAAAACGGAAGTTTGAACCAGGTCAAAAAGTTCTTGTTCTACTTCCGGTTCCTGGCAAACCACTCCATGCTCGTTACTTTGGGCCATACCTAATTGATAAGAAATTGAGTGATTTAAATTACATCATAATAACACCTGACAGGCGAAAACAAAAACAGCTATGTCACATAAATATGCTTAAGCCATATTTGGATAGGGATAATCCTACTATAACTCAGCCTGTCAGTGCAGTCAGTTCAAACCATTATGAAGATAGTGATACTGAAACTGACTTGAGTGAAAATACTCTAAACGCAAAGCTGGGCTCGGTCAAGCTTCAGAACTCAGAAATCCTGGAGAAGCTGGAGTCTACAAAGTTGGCACACCTCCAGCCAGAACAACAACAACAGGTGAAAGAACTGCTCCACGAATATAAACACCTATTTCAAGATGTTCCAACGAGGACGAGCGTCATCTATCACGACGTTGATGTTGGGGACAGTAAGCCTGTAAAACAACATCCATACAGACTGAATCCAACAAAAGCAAATATCTCCAGGAAGAAGTCAATACCTGCTGGACAATGACTTTATTGAACCCAGTAAAAGTAACTGGAGTTCGCCGTGCATACTTGTTCCCAAATCAGATCACAGTTATCGTATGTGCACAGACTTTAGGAAGGTCAACACTTTAACAAAGACAGACACTTTCCCAATCCCGAGGATTGATGACTGCATCAACCAAGTGGGAAAAGCCAAGTATGTGACGAAATTTGACCTACTGAAGGGATTTTGGCAAGTCCCTCTGACGGATCGTGCTCGTGAAATATCCGCCTTTGTTACACCAGACGGATTGTTCCAGTACAAGGTGATGCCATTCGGAATGAAGAACTCTCCGGCAACGTTCCAACGGATGATCAACGACGTCATATCCGGGCTAGACGGATGTGCAGCTTACGTTGACGACGTCGTCCTGTATAGTGACACCTGGGAGGAACACATCAAGCTCATGCGGAAGTTCTTTGAGAGACTGAGCAAAGCAATGTTGACTGTCAACCTTGCCAAATCTGAGTTTGGTTGGGCGAGGGTAACTTACCTCGGACATACTGTAGGACAGGGTGAGGTAAAACCTGTTGATGCCAAAATCAGTGCCATTTCAAGTTTTCCCATACCAAACTGCAAACGACAACTGATGCGCTTTCTCGGTATGGCTGGTTACTACAGAAAATTCTGTCCAAATTTCTCCACAATTACTGAGCCTTTGACTAACTTACTTAAAAAGAAAGTAAAGTTTGTTTGGTCAGAGCAATGCCAACAGGCATTTGATACACTTAAAGCCATACTGCAAAGTGCTCCAGTGTTGTCTGCACCAGATTTCACTTTGCCATTCAAATTAGCTGTGGATGCTAGTGATACGGCTGCTGGTGCTGTTTTATTGCAAGAGGATAGTCATGGGGTAGATCATCCTGTTTGCTATTTTTCACGCAAATTTAACAAATCCCAGAGAAACTACTCTACAATTGAAAAAGAGTGTTTATCTTTGATATTAGCTTTACAGCATTTTGAAGTTTATGTTACTTCTTCAAATCAGCCAATAGTGGTTTATATTGATCACAACCCTCTTGTTTTTCTGCAGAAATTTAAAGGCAAAAATCAGAGATTGCTAAGATGGAGTTTAATGTTACAGGAGTTTAATCTTGATATTAGACATATCAAAGGCAGAGACAATTTAATTGCAGACTGTCTCTCTCGTATTTAGACTTCATTGTTGTTCACTTTCAAGAAATTTTACTTTAGAGTAAAAAAAAAATTGAGTACTTAAATCTTTTCAAGATTACATTTGCAAAAGAAAGATTTTTCTTTGAAAAATTTCCTTTTTTGAAGAGGGGGTGTGTTATGTAGGTCATTTCCCCCACACTCATCATGACCTGAGTTCAATTAGTCTAGAACATTCTCAAGGTCACTGCCCTTAATGACCTCACAACCTTGAATTCAATTAGTCATGTTTGGAATGTTCTGGAAGTTGAATTAGTTGTGTAAGAGAGATAATTTTAGAACAGTAATTAGCATGTCAATAAAAGTTCTAGATTGTTCTTATATGCCTTTATAAAAGGGACGTGCTCAGCTTCCAGTCAGACTTTTGGGATCGTGTCTCTTGTGTGTTACTAAACTCCAGCAGTAGTCATTCTCAAGACTTTTCAAGACCTTCACTGCCAACGCTGGATTTATACTGTGGACTTTGTGCAAATTCAAGCCTGCAAGCCAAGGACTGTTCATTCATCCGACTGACTGTTACAACTCTGAGACTGGAGCTTTGCCGTCCCAGCTGAGATAAGTAGTCTGTACACTTTAAAGCTTGTATCCTATCCCTAACTTAGCAATTAGTTTTATTTTCGTAATAAATTTTGTTTAAACGTTAACTGCTGAGTTCACCCTTTTGTTCGTTTTCTCTGCACGTAACATAGTATTCCTCCCAAAAATCTAGCCATATCCATTTCGATAGTTATCTCATCGTACTTGTCAAAGTTTTCCGATGCTACTGAGAGTCAAGATCATGAGGTTGTCTCTGAATGTCCTTGCCATGGCTGGATCGGCGCTTTTGACGTTCGCTGTTTCCGGTAGGTGCTTTCGTACAGCAAGAGGTAATGCTTTCTTACGTTATGACCAAGCACAGTACAGACCAACTAACCGACTGTACAAGAAGCAGGTAGTGGTATCTACCCCAGTGATAGTGCAATTAAACTGGCGTTAACTACTCGTGGAAATTCTGAATGCCAAGTTTGTTCAAACGAGTCAAGTTGGCACTTGTTTTGACCGAGACCTGTCGGTCTAACTTTATGGGATTTAAAGACACCTGCAGTTGACTTTGCAAAGCATCTTATTTTTGTCTGGGAGATGGAGTATGAATAGTGAAGGTATTCTGAAATCCTGACACGAATACCCTTCACAAATATTATCTCTTGGTATTTTAGTTTCTTTGTATTTTAATTTCCTCAAAGGGGTCGGGGTCTTCAGGTGAATTATTTTCCGCAATAACCCTTTGCACCTACTTAGGTTTGATTACGTGCTTTCTATGGTCACAGCCGTAGGACCTCAAAGAAGTTTTGCAATTGTCACTACCTGATTTTATTTGAAGCTCGATTCAATTTAGTTTTAGATTTCTTACCAGTGGTCACTATGTGCTTCTTGAAAGTTAGATTTTTCTTCAAATCATATCAAGATTTTCCATGTTCAGCTTGTCAATACAACCAGTCTCTATGCAATGTCAAATTTCATGCCTCATTGTATATTGTACACATGCACAATGCATTTCCTTTGGCAAAGTTGACATTATTAATTTGACATGCTTAACGGACTCGATACGAACAAGGTAATGTATTTCTTTAAAATTAAAAGATGATTAAAATATATGAAATAGAGCTCAATCCATTTAAAGAGCATTAATTTACTAGTGAGCCTAATGTTGCAGTTTTCTTTTTCATGTTATCAATTGTATGTTGCCTTTTTAAGCATGGTCATAAATACACGACTGGATGTCAATGATTTCTTGTTACGGCGAACCAGGTGCTGGCAAGTATGACGGAAGTGTAGATGAGACTATAGTGTACAGTGTTTTATTTCGACATGTCAATGGGTCAATTGTACTGTAAAACACAAGGAGTTGGAGGGGAAGGGTTCTCTTGGCCAGCTTGGAATTTGAAGAATGCGGCAAGCTGAATTGGCCGTACGGGAAATGTCGAAATGAGAATAGGTTGATTTTATATGATTGGCAGAGACTGCCTAAATCTCGTTTGGCAGAACCGAAGCGATATCAAGAGAACTATATCGTTTTTAGACAACGGACAGTGCAATTAAGAATATACAAATAAAAAGTGATGTACATGCACACGACATACTTTTGGTTCGCCGGCGGGCATTGTCCTGCCAGGGCTTAGATGCAAATCCGTGTATATACTTGTATACTCTCCTTTGATGTATCAGATTATAAATCATTATCGAAGACAATAATAAGCAACATTTACTTTTTTCAGAGACACGCAGTCAAATTTTAATTTTTTAATACACAGTTTGAAAAAATTATGTTCTACGGGTACAACTATCGTGTACTAAAGTAGATATAGCTGCCATAAAACATTAGTATGCCTAAAAGATGTTATGGAACTTTAGTTTTGACCGACCCAGCAAAAGCAAGTTGATCCTACCTGCTAGATTTTGTTAATTATTTTAGAATTCTCTGAACACATTACTACTGTAATTTGTGTACATTTTTTATGCTAATTGAGATTAATAATATTATAACTACAACAGGAACTAATGCTAAGAACTGTCCATCGACGTATCCGTTCCCGTCATGCCCTCGTCCGAACACATTTGACCATCGCAAGGACACGACTTGTTGCATACTCCATCACGGCACTGACGACAAAGCAGACCACCAGTGTTGTGATGCCCAGTGCAGTTCAGGGATTTCGTAAGTAGGTTACGCTGTCGCCGATGTCAAAGTTCATGATCTATTGCGATATACATCTTTATCAGGTGTATTCAATATCAGTGAGATTGACTTCTGCATGCGTATGGGTCGCATGACTCATTACATAGTCAAAACGTATAAACAAGATCGTATAGCATTAAGCGTCAAGCACGCTATGATTGTCCAGAATATCTGGAAAACATAAATAAAAACACTGAGGGCGGTATGATGTGACGGGCACAAGAACATGCTTTAAATTACGAAACCGTTTCTGACTTATCCGCCGTTCATGTAAATTTAATGAAAATTCAGCTGTAAATGTAAACTTCAACCGTTCACTTACGCCTATATATCATTGCCTTAGTCTTTATTGTCTGTCTGTCTGTCTATCTGTCTGTCTGTCCGTATGTCTGCCTGTTTTCAGTTTTGACCTCGTGTGTTGCCCTGTTTCTGCCAGTGTCTGCTATCCGTTTGCCACCTTTTCTTGTTGAATTCCAGGAATTCCTACCTTTCTCCAGTGTTCCTATCTCGCTTATTCTTTTAACAGACCCTGGGCTATCGTCTTATTGGTGTTGATACTTTTGGCCTTGATCGCCTTCATGGTCCGGTTCATTATCTACTGGCGTAGAGGTACAGAAAGAAGTGAAATTTCACGTGCAATATGCACTCTCTGTGGATGCGGTAAGTCACAAAGTCGTAATTACTAATTAAAACAAAATACAATATATGTAATCAATGAATCAGCATCTTTGCGTCATTTTAATTCAGATCTGTTTTCTCCCGAATGGAAATGGCGCTCCTATGGTGTAATTCTGACCGATATGTTATTGGACTTAAAAAGAATGTATAATGCGAAATCCGGTCAATACACCTGACGAAATTGAATGAACTTTCGTTTAGTAATATTTTATTTAGATCGCATATGAATGTGGCTGAAATGCCCGTCGTATTCTAAATGTTGGAATTTTTTTACAAAAATGTCAATGATTCCTTAGTTTAAAAGTGATAAGTTCCAGCATTCGAATTTTGATTACGTAATTGTACTGATAACGATGAAAATTTATTTAATAAAAAACTTAAAGCCTGATTTCTAATAAGGATGGAGAATTCAGTTTTTGTCTCATATTTTTTAAATTTGTAATAATTTTTCATTAGTTTAGGTAGTGTGGTCCAGAGACTGAACTATGTTCTGTCTCAAAATTTTGCTGTTGTTTTATTGCTGAATTAAATTTTATAATGTAGTATATCATTATTGGTCTTCTTTTCAGGAAATCCTAACACGAACGAGGGAAACCAGGGGCGCGGAAATAATCAGCAAAATAACTAAACGAGTTTTCAACTTATCTATTCATCGTGATTCCACAAGCATTGCAATTACCTGTATTTTAAAACACATGCATTAGGCCAATTCTATGGACCATGTACACAGTTATCATATACACAAATATCATTGTTACACTGGATGGATTGATTTGCGAAAAGGGGTTACACCAGTTTTTAAAATAATTTCATTTGCGTTATCGAGCAATTATAAATCTGTGTTCCTGTTTTCACTCATGCAAGTAGGTTTCATTCATTGTTTTTGTTTTTCAACTGTTTAGATGAAAAACCAAGCACTTACACTGATACCATTATTAACGTCACAAAGACGTAATCACTAGTAAAAACAAAATACAATATATGTAATTAGTGAATCAGCATCTTTGCGGGATTTTAGTTCTGTTTTCTCCCTATATTGATACTATTATTAAAAGGACAACGTCGGCCATTTTCCATGAATTGTGTTTAATACGAGATACTACTTATATTGTTTGACAGTGTACCTTTTCTGTCACTACTCTTTAAATCATGTATTAAAAGTGCGATAGTTTTGCTCTAAGTATCCCACTTTCCGTGAACTTTTAATGGTACATGCATATTTCATGTTTCTGATTGATATAAATTCTTCCTTTCCTTCGATATTAATTCATCATTCAATGAAAAGTTCAAATAAACATTGACGTCCGGTAATACAGTAACTCTATGATATGGTCTCGTTTTTTTCTCAAACGTTTAAAGTCAACAACCTTTTCTTTAGATGATTTTACTATTTCAATGTATTGATATCACGTATAATCTACCTAATATAAGAACGTTCCTTCATTAAAATCGTATGACAATAAGGGAAATGACAAAAATAAAGATGTGGATATGGCACAGATATTTTACAAATTTTGTAACTAAAAGTAAACTTTGAACTTAGACTTTAAATGCGAATATTTTAGTTTAAAAATCTCTGACTGTGTTTTATATTGAAATGTGCGAATATTACGACAACTAGAAGTGAGCGTTCAGTTATAAGGGCCGGGCCGGCATCAGTCAAAATAAATGAACCCCTTACCAGTTGCACCAAAAAATTGATGACCCCTTTTAAGATGACAAAAATTTCATGACCCCCAATTGCTTGAGTAAAGCTGAACACACAAACACCTCTGGAGGGGAGGGCGATAGAATCCAAAAAAAGATTCTCAGATTTTTCCAAATCACCCCCCCCCCTACAAACTCACAATATGTCAACGTCCAAATTCCGCCTTCTGACTTGCTATAATTTGGAAATTATTCCTAAAAGGTATTGGACAGAAATTACAGTTTGATCGCAATGTGTTTACGCAAGCGTTTGTGTGCTTTTTCAATACAAAACTAGCAATATCTCTGCATTTATAGACATTTGATAATTGACATAAATGTACCTAATTTGAATAGGGTTGTTACAACTGGTATGTATACAAAAACTTTGACTTTGAATGTCACCGAAAATGTTCATCCACTATACATGAGAGTCTATATAAAACTGTGAATAATTTTTTCCATTGAAAAACTTGCTATACTTGTGCATATACAGACGTTGGATAATTAACATAATAGTACTTGATTAGAATATGATGTTTACAGGTGCTTGCGTGTACAAGAAATTTGACTTCGGAATTTCATCTAAAATGTTCATCCACCATACATAGGAGTCTATCACTGTGATTAAACTGTGAATAATGTTTTTCCAATGAAAAATTTTCTACACTTGTGCATATAAAGAATTTGGATAATTAACATAATAGTACTGAGACATTTGTTAACATCGAGGAATCACATTTCGTATACCCTGGAAGATGCCCCTGGTCCGGTGATGCCATTTTTTACCGCAATTTTGATGTGCTATGCAGTATTTCTTTTTCTATTTGTAAAATACACTTTCTCTCGCACACCCGAAAGAGGTCGATACAGCGTTTATAGTCCCGACAGATTGTCTTTGTCAACTATAGAATTTTGTATTGTACATGCATCGTTGTGCCTGCAAAGTTAGGTCTATACTACAGAGAGAAACAGTGTCCATGTTTCTTCGAAATGAAATCACAATACATGTGAGATCAAAAATTTACACACGCTGGGGTTCAGTTAACCACCAAGACCAAACCCCGGCCACTTTAGGCCTTTAGAACTCATTGTAATTGATTGGGACTATAACAAATAAGATTAGCCAACGACTCACAAGGAAGTAAACTTAGTATTTGACGACATATTTTGATGTCTTCGCCAGGTGACGCGATGCCTGACGTTGTGAGTTCGAAGTTGTCTGATGTTACTGACAGCCAAGCTCAAAGGGTTGTCTCCGAATGTCCTTGCAATGGCTGGATCGGTACCTTTGATGTTTGCTAATCAATGTTGGTGCTTTTTTCGTACAGCGATTGGCCGAAACGACTTACGCTAACGGCATTGTAAGGAGACCAACAAACTAATGGCCAACTAACTGTTTCGATACAAGAAACAGGTTGCGGCACTTATCCCGGTGACGTCGCAATGAAATTGGCGTTGTACTTTTTGTAAATGTCTGAGCGTACGAACATCAACGGAAGCGTAGAATATTCATACCAGCATACCTCAGCAGGTGTGTGAACACGTGAGCTAAAACACTGGTGGTGATATCATGCGACGGCGGCAAGAAAATGCTTTAAAATTCCAAAATCTTTTGTGACTTCTCCACTATTTATGTCAATTTTATGAAAATTTCGGCTGTATATATTAATTTCAATAATTTACCCATATATCATTGTCTTAGTCTTTAATAATGTCTCTGCCTGTCCGTATGTCTGTCTGTTTTCAGTTTTGCCCTCGTGTGTTGCTCTGTCCTTGTTCTCTACCTTTCTTCAGTGTTCGTATATCGCTTATTCTTTCGACAGACCAGGGACTATCGTCTTATTGGTGTTGACACTTTTGGTCTTATTGGCATTAATGGTCCGGCTCGTTATATACTGGCGCAGAGGCACAGAGACTGGAATTTTAAGCGCAATACGCAGGCTATGTGGATGTGGTAAGTCACAGAGTCGTAACTGCGAGTAAAAACAAAACACAAGATTTGTAATCGATGAATCAGCATTTTTGCGGGTTTTTAATTCTGTTTTCTCCTAAATGAAAAATAGCTCGCCCATCGTGTATTTCTGACCAATGCCATGCGTAAATTCGTTCAAATACTCCTGATGATCGTGAAGGAACCTTCATGTTATGTTATTTCGTACTGTATAAAACTCATAAGAAAATGACTAAAATGCAAATCGTATATTAAAATTTGGCTATTTTTTACTACATTGTCAATGATTCCAAAATTTGGAAGAGTTAAATTCCAGCTTTTTTATTTTAGGGTATATGTGTACTGATAACGATGAAAATTCTATCTAATAAACCAACCTGATTTTTGATACGGGTCTAGAACAAAGTTTTTTGTCTCATCTTTTTAAAATTTGAAATAGTGTAACATTAATTCAGGCAGTGTTGTCCGGAAAGTGAACAGGTTTTTGTCTCAAAACTTGTTTATATATTCTTCATTATTTTTCTTCTGTTCAGGAAATTGTTACACGAAAAACAGCCGGCAGGGAAATAATTGATGACCTAAACATCATTTATAGAGTTTCAATCCTGTCTATTCGTGATTCTATTTTCATATCTGTATTTTAGACTAAATGTATCAGGACTATTCTTTTGACGATATACACAAGTATATAAATATCATTGTTACACTGGATATATTGATTTTGGAAAAGGTGTTACACCATTTATTTAAAAACTATTTGCGTTCACGATCAATGGTAGATCCGTGTTCCTGTTTTCACTCACACTAGTACGTTTCAATCATTCTATTTTAACTGTTTAAATAAAAAACAAGCACGATCAGAATTATAATAATTACATAAATCATATTGCATTTTTTCTTTTTACTTCTCTTAAAATTATTCATTTAAAGTGCGATATAGTTTTCCTCCTAGTATGTAACTTTTCGTGAATTTGTAACGGTACATCTGTATTTGTTTCCGATATTCTTTCCTTCGGCCAATGTTAATCACTATTCAATGAAAAGTTCAAATAAATTTTGATGCTCGGTGATATAGTAACTCTACGTCATAGGCTCGCTCTTTCTTCAAGGTCCACAGCTTTTTTTTTAGAAAATACCGATGATTTTACTTCTATACTTTAGCTATAGTCGTAATCTGCCTAAAACCTGACTGTTTCTTCCGTAACCTCATACCGATGTGAGAAATCACTGAACTCCAGAGATATGCCGTTGTTGGGCACAATTACTTTACAAACTTTGCGAATAATAGTAAACTAGAAGCTTAAATGCGAATATTTTTGTAGAGAAAGGAAGCTGAGATTCGGTTAATGAAATAACGTGCAGCTATTCTGGTAACCAGAAATATTGTAAAGCCCGATTTACCCGTTTAAGTAGACTGAACATATACGTATGCCTGTGTAAGGTCGAGTAGAGTCAGTATAGAGTTTGGAACAGGTATGACCTGGCGCAACCATGGTGTACTTCTGACACGTGTCACTATACTTAAAGAGATATACAATGCGAAATCGGCGTTGAAATCACCTGAATGAAGAAACTCTCGTTTTTGAGTAAAATGGATATTGCGTAATATGTGGTTGTTTCCTCAAAGAAATTTCATGAGTTTCCATATCTTCAGAAATCCTGACCTGACCTGACTCATGGGAATCAGGTGAACATCATGCCCCGGTGTGCTGGTGCGTCATCGTGGTCGTTAACTGATCAACTAAACCGAGTTTTAATATTAAACTAGTTGTTATTCTGGCCTTCTAAATCATGGGTACAAGGGAAGTTGACTCGAGGTCACTGCTATGGCCGCGATGAAGCGCAAATAGAGAGTTCACACAGTATAATTTACATTTCTGCTAAAAACCCTAAACCGAAGTGACCTGTCTTTCTGACCAATCTATCTCTTCATTCTTCTTCCTCGGAACCCATAAGTTAGCCTTGGAAACTTTGGCAAGCAGAAATGACGTTATAACATGCCAATCGAGGGTGACTCCGGTCAATGTGCACTCGCCCATCCCACCAATGGGAACATGAATCATAGTCACATGACCCGTGATGTTTTCAATCTGATCAAACTGAAGAACAGCCACGAGCAGACTGCCATATAGCGACACAAGCTAAAGGGGAAGTAACACCAACTTGAAGTAAAGAAAACCTAAATTTTGGCACGATGGGTCTGAATCGCATGTATGGAGCCACGATATTCGTGCTGATGTGTGCAGCGTATGGTAGGTATTGCAGCTCCAAGAATTTATAAAAGTATTCTTATTCGACCACAGTTCAGAATTTCTGAACTGGTGACAAGTACGATGATATGTAAACGTTTCTGCGTAAAAGGGATATTGCGTAACATTTGGTTGTTTCCTTGAATATGAATCTGTCTTTATATTTCTTGAGAAAAACTCTGGCCACGTGCACATGCAGACAGGGTCTGCAAACTTTTAAAAGAAACTTCATAAGTTTCTATATCGTCAGAAACTCTAAAGTCAATATCGAAATAACGCTTAACTTATAAACAGTACATGGAGGACACACTGGCAGCCCACAGGCGGTCGGCGATCGTCTTGCACTTCGGCTCCCATGCTCTATACCAAGACGTGCGCCTGTGCTGCAGCCTGGGTGATCATAACACAATCAAAACTGAAATAAAATAGTCTCCAGTAACTGACGGTCGGAAAAGAGCCGTTCAACTCTGGGCATGGGGATAACAGTCTGGTAAAACAAAACGGTCATTATTTGTAAATGAGGATGTTTACGTTTATCTGAAATGAGCATGCCTGACATTGATTTGTATGTTGTCAACAGGAGTCACAGGACAAAACAAAAGGGTTCCATGTCGTGTATTAGTTATGATGGGATCCAGTTTCAAGCATGCTTGGTTCAGGCTAGAGTTTGATAGACTATTTTATCAGTATCCCAATGGTGTTAGTGAACGAAATGAAAGTAATCTATAGAACACTGAAAATAACTGTTTTCAAGACCAAAATTTCCTACACACTGAGTCAGAATTACGTCGAAATCTACGGAAATGTTCTGTAGCCACTGTATAAATCAACATTCCATGATGTCCAGCGACCGAAACTCAACAACTTCATCGCTGTATGGAGTCTGTTAAAAATCACATATTAGATAAGGAAGCTTATGAAGGTCAGATAGATTACGTTGTCAAGTCTCCATGGCGTCCCGCCACACATTCTGTATATAACATTGTTGGTTTTGTTTAATTTTTTTACTTATTATTGTTTATTATTTATTTCACATTAAAGAATTGCCCATTTTCATGCTCAAATCGAGTTAAAGTATACCCAGCAAGGCTGTAATCTCCCATAGGGTCATAAAGATACGGACCTAAAATCCGTAAATAAGTGGTTAAAAATCAATGAAATTCAAAAGCAAACAAGTTTAAAAAACAATAAGAAAATATGAGAATCAAAGAAAACAATTCTTCATGTCACTATTATCCCTAATACAACATTTAGCTTTAAAAGTTTCAACATTGTGGCTACACCGAATATCATCAGGAAGTAAATTCCAGAAACTTGAAGCACGCATAGAAAATATCCTCTGGCCTGTTTGTGTAGGGAATTGTGGGAATAGCACTTTACGTGTTGAACCAGAGCGTGTCCGGTAACCATGAACATCGTTTAATGGTCAAATTTTCTCAGGGAGATTCGTTGGCGGAGTATACAGAAGACATTTTTAGGCTAAAATGTAAAATAAAAGATTCATTGTTTAACAGAAAAAAAAACATTGGCTGCTTCAAAGTGTAACTTGGTTGAGATATTTAGATCGACATTGAGAAGAACGCTTAGTGCTCTTTTCTGTAACTTAAACACTCTCTCAGTAATTTTTTAAATTTGTATTTTCCCAACTTACACAACAGTAATCAATAGCTGACTGAATTAAACCGTAATACAGAACTTTTCTGAGGTGACATGGAATGAATTTGAACAATTGTCGAAGTAAACCTATTCTCTTACTCAGAGAGAGACATAAATCATAAATATGTTTGTCCCAAGTAATAACATTGTCCAATGTAACATCTAAAATCTTCTCAAATGAAACACAAGAGATATTACACTCATTAATGGCAATATCAAGTCTATCACCCATTGTCTCTGCACATTTTAATTTTTGGCGAGACCCAACCAACATGGCTTTCGATTTGCCTCCATTGACTACCATGCCATAGTTAATTACCCAATCGTTCACTGAAGTGGCGTCGTTTTGCAGCGACTGATTAACATCGGCAACTGAAATACCAGATGTAAGGAGGGTACTGTAGTCTGGTATGCACATAATATTTAATCAAATCCAATATCTAGAGTGAACGCTAACACTCCAATACATACATGTTGATTTCGTTTAATTTTTGTACAGTAACTGTAATCTGACTGTGCAGAATGGTTGCTTAAATTCCATATCTAGAATGAAGATCATGCGCGCAGCACTCTAATTCGTACACCATTGACTTATTCAATTTTTGTACTGTAGTCCGATCTGAACAGAATAATAAATCCCATATGTAGAATGAAGGGTAACACTCTAATACGTACGTGTTCAAGCAAGTATAGAGAGAAAAGCAGAACTCCCAACTTTAATGACATGACCTATCGGTCTGCTAACGGTTTCGATGGTCACCTCTAAAATGTACAGCAGAGGAGATTTTTTTGCAGGTGCTCTTTTGATTTAGTGACTCGAACTGTATCGCGACACTATATGACCATTTTACAAAATGCAGGCATGCGATTTCTTAGTCTGTAAATCTCATAGTTTTGTCGATAATTAATAAATGACAGGGAAGAATAAATCTATTTGGATTGAGTTATCGGTAACATAATATAAGGAAAGTTGTCAGCAAAATAAAAACCTGTTCCACGAAACATATTCTATAAATTTTCGTATCATAAAACTTTGTCATCGTATCTGAGTCTTCATTATTTCTTATCACAAGTCACACAGATTGTTCTCTTTCGTTTTGTTAGAAGACAAGACCATTACCTTTGACCCTCACTGACATCACTTACTGACACTGCAGTACACTGCGTACCCGGAAGTTTAATGACCGTTTAGATAATTCTTAGTTTTCCGTTATCGGTGTGCTGTTCATAGAAATAGAAGCGAAGAAGTGAAACTCAAATAGCATTATATTACCATGCCCTGCCTGTCGCATTTTGATTGGTCGAGCTGAACCACGTGACTGACCACAAATACACAGTAATGGTCTCTTTATATGCACGTGAATATGAATAATAACATTAACAAATCAAAGTATCCTAATTTTAAAGCTCAAACGTAAATCATAATCAATCACAAAATAAAATGGAGCACTTGTGAGCCTAGTTGAGATACTTTTTTCTGAAAATATTTCCAGATTTGCAAACATTTTACAGTGCGCGTAACAGTGCGTCGCGTATTGCTCAGTTCTGGTGCCCAGTTGTCCAGAAATTTTCGGAAATTTTGACGGTTTTCTTGGGTTCGCTGATAATATAATGGAAAAAAACAGACTCCGCTCTGACCATTAACGTTTATTTGTGGTCGCGGGCTCGAGGAAAGCCAAATTAACGGGCTCGGCTAGCCTCGCCCGTTAATTTTTGGCTTTCCACAGGCTCTCGCCCTTGCCCACAAGTAAACGTTAGGTCAGAGAAATTCATTTCTCCGTTCAAGCGGCGTATGACATTTTCATTCGTTTTTTTTTCTATACCGGTATCATTTGAAGAAAAACTTTGAAATTACAGAATCGATGCTCGCGGTAAGTTTACATCATTGATTAGACCGATGTTATTTTGAAACAGACAAACTTGACAATTTTTATGAAACAACGAGAAAGGATTCCCAAATAGAGCACACAGAAAAATTGCACAGCAGATTCGAAGTATTTGCGGTTGATTTTGACACATTCTCAAAAAATTATACTTTGAAGGGCAATTCAGATGAAGAATTCTGTATTTTATTTCGTTTACGTAAGCCCGAGGCAGAAATATCTTATGTGAATTTGACTTGAAATGAAAACATATTTGTCTTTGTACGGCATCTTACCATGGAAGATCTAGTACACTGATGTGAGAGTTGTCCATTAACGCTGCTACAGGCCAGACGTACTTCATTTTTAATCGATTCTCATATTTGTAAGAACAACACTCTAATTAACTCACACTCTAATACGGCCTTTTGCATAATTCCATATTGGGGAGCAGCACACATCGAAGCTAATATTGTGTCAAGGGGATTCGCATTTAAAACGTTCATTTTGTGTTAAACGTTTTAATTTTATGTACCTGGCAATATCATGGGATATGCTATGGCGCGCCCTTGGACCTGCTGTTTAAAAATCGTTAATTTTTGATCAATTGACGGGCTGAGACTCTCTCAGAATATGTGGTATATGCCCGATTTAGTTCATTTTATTCTTGTAGAAGGGATACGTAATTCAGAAGTAAAACATGTATCAGTGAAGCTGTGTCAGCTTCTGCTTGAATGTTCTGTTCATGATTCTCCGACCCCATCATGTGTTGGTTTCTGGTGATTCTTTTGTTTTTCAAACTATTGTTTACGTGTCTATTTCCATCCTTTTTTGCGTGTTCGTTGTGGTTTTGACCAATGCATCCTTGAGGTTGTGGTTTCTCCTTTGTGGTTTTGGTGTTTTTTTCTTGAAAGTGGACGGAACAGTAGTGATCTCAGTATAATGTGTAAAGTATTTATTGACTTTTTTCTTCAGTGCTGTGTTTTTGTATATAAGTTTTTCTTGCTCGCTGTATTTTATCTATCCGACAATTCTTGCCAGTATTGTAAAACTCTTTCGAGAAGAATTCTATTTCGGTTGTGAAATCCTGCATGTTGTTACATTGTAGTTGTGCTCGTATATCTGCAGCTGAGGACTTCGGTCTTAATGAGGTCTTTAAACGTACTTTTAAGGCGGCATCTAGAAAGATATGATATTGTGTTTGTTGCCCTTTGTTGAACTAATTCCTAATTTCTAATATTTATTCATTTGTGCATCTTGAACTTCAAAATAACAAGGTCAAGGTAAAATATTATGTGGGTTTGAATTCGGCTGAAAATTAGAATGTTTTCTCTAATTGTTTTAATGTGCTTAATAAAAACATGTAATCGGTTCTTTGTTCTCCTGTAAATCATGAAAATGTCATCTCTAAAACGTTTCAAGAATTTGCTTTTGCGCAGTCTCAGAGTTTGTTTGTTCCAAGATTATGAAATATATGATGTCATACTTCGTAAGTTGTTTATGCAAACTAGCATTCAATTGTAATATCTTGTAAGTCTTGCAAAACTGTAAGCAGGGCTTCGATGGCATAGGTTTAAAGTTTTAATATTTTGTCAGTATGTCGATGATAGCAATGCATACATTCGCTGTTTGTATCATGCTCAATTTCTTATTTCTCTTCTTGTACCATCCTTTCCCATTAAAGTGTAATTTGAAGTAACAATGTCATAATGATATTAGGATACATTTGTCGTAAGTGAGAATCACAGTACGTACATAATTTTTCGATGGCATTGACCCTTGCAAACTGGATAATTCATTCCTGATGTGTGCAAACGTTCAACTGAATGTATTTCTCTGGTATTTTGCACACAGTGTGAGATGCAGATCTCATCAAGCTTTTGGCTGCTTTTATCACAGGACATATTAATGTAAGATTAACAAACGTTTTACAGCAAAATAGTTCAGGCTTTTCCCTTAGTAGTGAACATGTCGAATTTAACATTCTGATGGGCGTCGGAATATTTTCCCGTACGTTTATGATTTTTTTATCATGTTGAAGGAATGGCTTCCCTGAGTGACTGCCCAGCGGAGTACGGATTCAGTAAATGTCCCCGCCCATTGATTGATGATCCATCAGACACTATCTGCTGTATTGTCTACGATAATGGTCAAAAGCAATATGGATGCTGTGACGAAACACTCGCGTAAGTAGCTCCATTGTTTCGTTTACTCAAAAATGTTGCTCAATCTCAATAGAATTTTTATTCACCATTGTAACGAGTACCTTACTATATTTATTCAGATAAAGCTGAAAGGGTCCATGTCAGCGGCTCCAGGTCTGGTTTGCTATTTCTGCGTGCCATTTTTGTCATGCAGATATATTGATATTCACTAGTCGAAGGTGCGTCCAACTGAGATATTTGGCAGTCTAACAGAATTGGCTTACGCAGCTAGTAATCTTCACAATGTTTGCAGAACGTTTTTAGGATTGTCAAACATGTACATGATGAAAAATACTCACGTCCGAAGAAATGTCGAAATTGCAAGTTTTAAACTTCGGCTGGTCACGGTGATTAACCCAGGAAAGCGATCAATTATTTTCTTGCATAATCAAGAATAAGCATCAACGAGCACATTGCGCATTGAAAGAAAAGAAGAGAAAATTTATCGATGGTTTAAATTCACAATGGTTTTCATTCCACGTATTAACTACTTGTGTAGCACAAATCAAAGTTTTCGATTTTTCTCGTTTGGCGTAAAGCAAGTATGCTGCGGAATAACTTAGATCTACTGTAGTACCAATGTAAACTTCTTATAAATAAGAGAAAAAATCAAACTTGAAAACCGTACGATTGTAGCACATTATGTAAAGATTGTAGATGCCCATTTTCATATCCATAGATGCTGAAATACGTATCTTGGAGCGAGCGATCTACACCGTGCCGGCAAACTTAGAATTACAGCCCATGAAAAGGCCTCATTAATTTATGTGATGTGTGACAAACAAGGCGCGCATACGGCAGTACTGAATACAAAAATCGAAAAAGGTACATTTGCAGCTCATGATTTCAAGATTATAGATTTTAATCGCAAGTTTTAATCTTGTTATTTTAACAGGGGGATGGCTTGCACTTTTCTCACACTAATGCTAAGTTCTCCGATGGAGTAATTTGATGATTTTACTAATCACGATTTCACAACAAAAACACGAAATTTTAACAGTTTGATGTTTCTTGTCTAACTTTTCAGGGTCTGGGCGATAGTGTTGATCGTAGTCGCCATCCTGGTTGTCATCGGCATTGCTATCTGCATCTGTGCCTGTTGCTGTGGTTTCTGCGCATGTCTCGCCAATTGCTGTAGAGGGTCCTCTCATTACCAAACAGTTTAGATGAACCACGGATCGAAATTCCAATCTTACACAGAAGTTATAAATATTCACGTGTACAAAATCTCAAACTCGTTCATTAATTTTGTTGTACGGATTTAAATTGAGCTACATAAAGTAACTTGGCCTTTGGAAAGGTATTGTGATGTGCCGTGACAAGTAATTTTGAGGCCATAATAAATTTATTTTACGTATGCAAATCAAGTCTACCCTAAAGGTAATTGCTGTGGACAATGACGCATGTAAAGATAAAGACAATGCGATTGTGATACATATAAAATTTGTTCAATATCATGGACAAATTGCAAATTGAATATCTTTGTGTTTATTCACATATACAAATTCAAATATATCCTCTGCCTGTCGTGACGTAGTCGAAATTTTAAGACACTTTTGTATATTTTGTAACAGGAACTGAGCATTTACGACTTGGGTGTTTTTTATGTATTTTTATAAGAAGACATTATGAAGCACTATAGCCTAATTGTAAACAGTTCTAAGATTCATGAAATTGGCAATCATAATTCATTAGCTAACAGCAATACCTGGCGTGTTACATAACATACTAGTGCATGTTTATTTTTCACTTCATGTAGTCTGTCTTGGCGATGCGATCTAAATGGAGCATTTATAGGATGGTAACGGTAAATCTACAACAATTATTTGGGAGGGGGGTCGATATTCCATTTTATACGGAATAAATTTCATAGTGACGTTTCTTCTACACCCAAATCATGTCGAACTATTCTAATCGTCAATACAAGCAGTCTGTGCGCATTCTTGTCGAGGGTTATCGTTGCTGCTCACTTTTCATCCGGACTAGAATTCATTTGTCAAATACAGCATAATATTGCACTCAAAGTTTTGTTAAGGCCAACACTCTATATTTAAACATGCCCCAGGAATAAGAACAAGAAATTGTATTCTTCAAATGTACAAAAATGAATAAAATATTATAAAACGTAAAAGCTTCATCCTCTGTAGTGCACTATATTGGCGTTGTCTTTATGTAGGCTACATTTTTTTTTCTTATCAATCTTTTTGGGTTAGTCATAGTGAGAACAAAGGTGAGGCGTGTTACGTTGTATCAAGTTTAGCCCAGCATGGATAGAGTTCAGCTGAGATCATGCTGTCCTGTATTACTAGATAACTTTTGGTAAATAGTACTCAAAACGGTTCCAAACGTATAGGAATCCCGGCGTCAAGATCAGTTCGGCAAATCAAGAATGTTGCCACATTTAGTTGCAGAAGAGAGGTCGAGGACAGGGTCATCGGATACCATTGACAGATATTACGAAAATCGTTTCACGGGCAACCGACGTGAAATTAACGGTTCCTGTATTAAGATAGTCAGGGAAGGAAAAATCGTTTTGTATGAGAGTTTATTCAAATTTATTGTCAGATGATTCTCATGAGAACGATGCTTTAAAAAATCACAGCATTCACTTATATCTAGGCTTTAAGAAAATATATAAACCTAACTGGGGTTATGAGCTCAGTTTTTGCAGAGAATTCATTTTTTGTAAGGGCCCATTACTTCTCTTGAAACCTTAAGCACATTAAGTTTTATTTTTGAGTCACCGTTTTATTTTTGAGTCATTTTTTTATCACATGCATATCACACGTCAATAAAACATGATATATTTCGTTCAGATAAAAACTTGAACGGTAACTGTGAATAACAGGGCAAAAATGATATCTTCGAAACAAAAAGCGGGTGGAAATGAGCGTGCCAAAGGAAGAGCGACACGGGGATTTTTTGCGCCGCATCGCGTTGAATGAGTGTAGACCTTAATTGAATCCGGGCACAAGGTTAGGAGGCGATTGGGACACGAAATGTCTGCTCTGGGGGTGTGGGTGGGTGAGTAATTGTTTATCACACTAGCATTTGCAACGAACGGTATGACTGTAATCTGTTCTCATTGCATGTAAACTTAGCAATAAAAGTTGAGAGCTAATTTTCTTACAGAGACAGTATTTTGATCTCGGCTTTCCACAACGGTAACCATGGTCCTATAATTTTAACACAGGATATGTGTTACGCCCTCTATCATTCGACTTCCCATTTTTATGTCATCCAATTGTTGTAATATTAGCAATAATTTAACAAAATCTAGAGCCATTCTGTCACATTTCATGACTTTTATCTCGAAAAAATCTAAACATGTGTGATTTGTCGTAAAGAACAAAACTTGAGCCTAGTAACAGGGCAGAAGCTGCTGTAACTGTTGACGATTTTGCAATATTTCTATGCAACATATCAACTACAGTTTCTTGCTGTCCCCCTACAGTATTCTCAAACACACAATATTCAGTTTGTCGACAAAGCCTGTATGTATAAATAGTGATAATTTAACTAGAGTCCAGACTGACAATCAGTTGTCAGTGATGCAAATGCATGGTACATAATAGGCTGTGATAGCAAGTTGAATACTCGACAGTTCAACATGCTGTAGTGTAGTGTAGGGAGTAGAACAAGAACACAGTTAACTGAAACAAAAATATTGTCAAAAATTATCAAAGTTAATACTGAGGTTCTAACACAGCTGCTGCCTACGGGCATGTCAGTGCCACAGATACCCTGCTAGTGCAGTGTCACTGTTACTGCATACCTGAACAGTGACAGAGATAGCTCTGACTCTAGTGTACATAGTAGTAGCAGAATGGGTAAAATGACGCTCATGACAGTGAAACATACTTGTACACAATGTCAGGCCAGAGAGCAACTCATGGACGACCAGGAGACTTGAAAAGTTATCGGGAATTTTTGAATTTTTGAATTTGAAAATAATCAAATAGTAAAGAAAAAAGATTCACATTCTCTTCATAAAATAATACAAAAGTAAAACTTTGAATAGTAAAGACTAATAAATGAAAAAAGATGTGACTAAATGGCATTATTTATTTTTTAATCAAATTTGCCCTTATTACACCCAAATTCCAGAGATTAAAACATTTATTTGATAATGGAATATTTTAACTTTCCAGTATCAAGTTGTCAATTTTGAGTAACATCCAGTTCATATATGTCTTATACTTTTGAAACAAATTTTTGGTAGGTCACTGTGATCAGGTTTTGTACAATATGACAATGAGCCAGAATTCACAATTTGCCTACTCTTTCATGATCGTCATTTTGTGTGCTCTTCGGCAGGAGCAATTGACCTGGCCAGGGTTGGATGGACTCAGATTGGCTAAAACGGATGAATCAAAAACTTTCACTGATGCGTTTAAAATGAATCAATTTAAGAACTTGCCTTACGAATATGACTTTACAAAGTGCTAATAACAGGTAGTACTGAACACCTGCGAGCGGAACGGCGCAATACGTTTTTCTGCGCGCACATCCTTTGCAAATATGCGGGCTTGTGATAGTTCGGGGAGGGGGACTTGAAAAATTTTGATCATATAGAAGGGGGCATTTGAAATTTTTTAGGGTATTGAGGGTGATCTGAAAAAAAGATTTCAATCACGATTCCTCCAGCCACCCCCTCTGTGAACGAAGAGACCGTGCACATGCATGTCTGTATACAGGATTCATGTTTGAGTAGACAATGACCCGAGTTGTGCGTATATAACCACTCGAAGTTAACATTGTTTTGAGTGATATAATGATACGAGTACGCCTACGACGAAACATAGCGGAGTAGACACTGGTACTGCGCTACGTGCGCCCGTAGCAGAA
The DNA here is from genome assembly GCF_041260155.1 of Ptychodera flava. Taxonomy (NCBI): domain Eukaryota; kingdom Metazoa; phylum Hemichordata; class Enteropneusta; family Ptychoderidae; genus Ptychodera; species Ptychodera flava. Next base: position 10,431,298 of record NC_091945.1, on the reverse strand, counting down.
GTGACAATTCTATACTTACCGTTATTCAGTCATTCATTCCCCGTCCTTTGAATGAGGTCACGAGATTAGATCATGTGATTGATGACATCATTCGACATAAATAGCACTATGGACTTTCCACTCACATTCGGTGTCAAGTGACGGTGACTATACGTTCAACAGATAGCTGTTCAGTGGTCGTACCGAGAAACGCGAGAACAGTTTACTTTTTGATTCACGAAGATCGACTGAAAGCTTTCTTCGGGCTGATTGGAATACTGTGCCGTCGACTAACTCGCCATGGCTCTAAAAAGTATTCTCATAAAGGCGGTGATTCTGTCAACTTTTGCTGTGTATGGTAGGTACCGCGTACTTTAGCTGGTTTCACTCGCTTTTAACCGCGATATCAGTAACTTCCCATTATTCTATTTACAGCGCTAGCTATCCAAACTTAGGGTCAGTCTGTTAGAAATATTTGTCATGTCAAAATACAGCACGTCTCGGTGGAGATTAATTCGGTGACACCATTACCCCGCTCCCTGCTTCCGACGTTTAGGAAAAACCATAGACCCTTGGGGTATATAGAGAAGCCCATCGTCAAGGAAAGTCAGTTATAAATATGTAATCAAGAACTAAAGCTGAATGTATCAGCTGTCCTCTCCTGCTTAAGACATATGATTATCGTTGCCAGCACAGGCGGCCCAGACATATTGAGTTTTTCTCACTGTTTTCTCTATCAGTTCCTCTCCTTTTCTTCATGCTCTGACTGATCGGAGTAAATAACATAAACGATTCTATAACATAACCTAGCCTCTTTATTTATTTTACGCCCTTATTACAAGGACGTTTATCTCTCATTTAAAAACTATCTGCTGTTGATTGACCAATCAGAGTGCTCAATTCAGGGTGTTTTATTTACTCATAAAGCCTCGGTCACCAAATTCCAGAAACGAATGACAGCGCCGTAGTAAAGTACTGTCCAATCAAAAGTGAACATGTCATATTCTGTAGACATCTGGTACGTTTTAATATTCAAATTTGCTAACACAGCGGAAACCAGCTGCAACACAAAATTTGCTGTGCCCTACGGCATTTATATAATGTGCCCTAGGGCATTTATAGGATGTTCCATTACATTGGAAGGCTAGTTCACAAATAAAAGTTTTAATTCATATCCTAAACATGTTACATTGACAAAGGGGACGCTTAACGTAAACACATTGAAAACGAAAATATATCAGTTAGGGGCGATAGTTTTTAAGTCGGATTAAACCCGAGTACGAGGGCTCTTCTGGTATATAAAGTCCAACCCTACGATAAAATGTCTCGGCCTGCGGCCTCGACATTTTATCGTTGGGTTGGACTTTATATACCAGAAGAGCCCTCGTACTCGGGCTTTATCCTATACATACACATCTTGTAATTAATTAGTCAACACAACTAATTATGCTGATCCGTGGACTTATCAGGGATTTATGGGTTGGTCAATATTGCGAAAGATAGGAAAAGTTACTAAAATTTACATCTCTATCTTTCGCAATGTTGACCAACCCGTAAAATCCCTGATAAGCCCACGGATTAGCATAATTAGTTGTGTTGACTAATTAATTACAAGATGTGTATATGAGAGATAAACGTCCTTGTAATGGGGTGTAAAATAAATAAACAGTCAAGAGGCTATAGGTTAGGTTATATAGTCATTTATTTTATTTACTACGATCAGTCAGAGCATGAAGAAAAGGAGAGGAAGCAATAAAGAAAACTGTGAGAAAAACTCAATATGTCTGGGCCGCCTGTGCTACCAGCAAAGCATCGTTTGTTCGGTTAGGGATCCTTCCGAGACATCACAGCGCTAATCTCTAGCCTAGCCGTCGGCGACAAGGGATCACTGCATTACAACATGGGGAGGGTCTATGATTACAATGTGGAATTTAGGCGAACAAAACAATGTGAAACCTCTATAAGTTACATACGTCAAAATGGATGGACGTTGTAATTTTGTTCCTTGTTCAGTGACTCACGCGCCTACGAAAGATCAATGATCAAATAACGGAAGCGCGGCCGAATATTTTCAAAAGTGAAGAACCAAAACTCGATATAAACGCATACCTGTGGAAATGGCTATCTCGCTTACGCGGAAAATCTAAACGAAAACGAAAGAAAGGATTAATTTGGGTAACTTAAGAAAAAAAGCTGGACACCAAAAACAAAAGTGCTCCTAAATTGAAGGGTAAAATCTTGCACTTCAAATCGATGCAGGGTGCAGACTAGAGAGCACAGACAAGTTACTTTACATTTTTTCCAAAATTAGGATACATGTATGACCATCTGCTATACATACAGCCGCAGTTCAAGGCTGGCGAATTTTTCAAGTCCCATTTAATCTCATATCTGTAATCGTTGCTGACGACGTTCTCAACTTTGTCAGTTCAGTATTAATGTGTCGCTCTTTGAACAGTTTATTGGCATGATTTCTTGTGACATAAAATTCAGTTTGATTTTAGTATAGGCCTACATGCCGATGCAGAACGGATAACACAAGGCTTTACCATTACACCTTATCAGCAGTGGTATAACGCAAATGTTCACTGTCTGCAAGAAGGCTTGGATAGGTCGGCGTAATATTTTGGGAGGGGAGGGGTTGTCCCAACCAGTGTAAACACCTCTTGGCTAGCGAAGTGGGTGTTTACGGTGAGAGGCCTAGGTTAGCCATAGAACGAAGTTTCACTGTCACGGGTCAAGGGCTATGCTTGCTATTTGATAACTTCCCCGTTGAATAGCACATATTCTTGCACTGAAAATCATTAAACCCTGATGATATTCTTAGTGAGGTTCGACCGCAGGACAAGTATTGCAATGGTTATTGATATGCTGGAACTTTAAGTCCTCAAGCTTTGTGGATCAATGAGTAAAGTGATTGAGTTCACATGTGATGACCGGTAATACATTACTCATATACAGACGAAGAAATCATAACAGAAACGGATCAGTCAAACTTAAAACAAGATAACTAGCGTCTGTTGACAGAGAGGCATGGTTGGATAGATTTGATAGCCATTCAACTGACGCTTCAATAAAAGATCATTTATAAAAATGAATATATTTGCTCCCGTGTAAAATGTATTACTGCTCTCTCTCGCCACGGCATAGCTCTCCTTGGCGATTCGTTGCCAAGTCAATGGCTTGCCAAACGAAGCACCGGCAACCGTTGTCAACTCGTTTACTCTACTCTTGCCATCAAAATGCGGATATTTCTGAAATCGACACATAAGTTATAAGCATCCAGTATTTTGACAGGTAACAATGTAAAGCACATGATTTTACGTTGCACGTGTATGGTCACAGGAGACACAATACTAATCATCAGAACATTTAAATACTGCACAGTTTTACTATATGTCCAAGCATTAGTAATACGTTTCTTCCTTATTGGCTGATCAAAAATGAAAATCTAAATGACATGTGTACATGATCGTGTCAATTAATGCGGTGATTTACTGTGAAACGCTTCTTTAATGCCATTCAATAATAACTTCACAGAGCCGTGAATAATCATGCAGTGTACATTTTTTATAGGCATGGCTTATAACTGTCCGTCTGGTTATCCTTTCCCATCATGCCCTCGTGAGGGAGACGACTCATCGAAAACTGTTTGCTGTTTCACAATCAATGATGATCATGAGAGGGATTACCACTGCTGTGATGAAATGTTGGCGTGAGTATCTCTAATAGCGCGCCTTTCAAACCATATTACTATAATGGGATGATGTCATCGATTTGCATTTTGGTTTTCACGGCGTACGCTGACTAACCAGCATTGACAACAAGCATAAACTATACCCACAGCTATGATGGCGCTGTTTACCATCACCGGAGTAACTCACTTGATTACGTATTGGACATCATGATGAGGAAAACGAAGAGCAGATTCTGTTTTAAGCAAAGGATTTAACAATTATACTTGTATGTTCAGCTTGTTTCGAAAAACGAATGTTAATTACATTAAATATACACTGGTCTCATTGTATGTCGATCGAATTATTTTTTGAAATCAGGATCAAAATTATCCCACAGAGATAACAATACTTTAAAATCACGTTGCAAAGTTCAATTTGCATTACCTTTAAACTGAATTTTGGTTACATGTGCTGGCAGTTCCATGTTTACGGTCAGTACAAAGTCAAAAGACTAATTTTCTCGTTGATGTATACCTATGGTTGATGTAGTCGATCCATTTTCTGCTGTGATTCTACTCTACAATTTTCGAGTTTCCAACGTTCTCACTTTTCAATATTTCAGGGTCTGGGCGATTGCGTTGATTGTCGTTGGATGTATCATCTTCATCGCTACCATCGTCTGTATCTGCGCGTGTTGCTGTGGTTTCTGCGCATGCCTTGCCGATTGCTGTCGACCCGCATCCCGCAGAGTGTATTGTAAACAAACGTACTACCAGGCCGTGTGAGGGAGCTCTGTACAAGGCCTGATCAATGGACTTGCTCATTTACATGTTCGAAGGTTTTATTTTTACCATAAAAAAAACCAAACTTGCGCTGAAATTATGGGCAGACCGTAGAAACAAACAGTACTACTACCGGTAGATGTAAAGTTCTATGGTCAATCAGATTATATTCTATCATTGCTATGTAGGATATGAACATTAAACGTATTTATGTAAATAAATATATATGCAAACCTTTCATCCTGAGAAGTATAAGAACAAGCAAATGCCACGATGATTTTTCAGCAATAATCAAGACATATACAGAACAGTCAAGTTAAAATTTTACATGGGAAAGCAAAAAGGTTTTAAGTGTTCAAAGTAACTATATCATAGAGAGTAAAAGCTATGGCTATATTACTGTTCAGAGTAACGATATTCAAAGCTGTAGATCCTAAACTTACGAATTCCCTTAAAGTCACAATACCCAGACGTATTCAGTTAAATTTTGGATTTTTGTAGGGTTGTCCTGCGTGAACATTAACAGGCAAATTATTATTTTGAGTACAACATTTAGAGTTGTATTTTGTATTTGCCCGACTTATTTCTCTTCGCGTTTTTTTAAAAATACAGTTATCGAAGATTTGATAATGATGCACTTTTTAAATAAATGACAGTAATTACAATTACTTGAATTCACAACTCTGCGAACTAGATGTTCTTCAATTGGTAGAGAATCTTAGTGAGTGAATGAGTTGGCTGTCGTAGTCCAGGTGAAAATGACGTCGTGAGTTACAGTCACTGCGAGGGAGACACCAAAGCGACGAGCCTTCAGGACTACAATATAGATACTCTACATATCTATGTATTTATTAACATACATTTCAGACACTTTTGTCAACGTTCTGCACTTTCATTCTTTCTGTAAATGTTTACATACATTGCTTGTCCTTGCTTAAATCCACCCATCCACCCATCCATCCATCCATCCATTGTGCTCAGGGTGTATTGGTACGGCTCCATTCCCCTGTATAACTGTAGTGTACTTTTCACCATGACATGTTTGAGGTCAGTGACATATATACTTGAAGTCTTAACACGTCTCTGGCAAAACCAACGCCAAGAATGTCTTGTTGATCGATTTTCCTACGATACCAACATATACTTGCAAGCAAACTTCCTCAGATATCAAAAGCGAAGTGAGGCTAAAACGACCATGCTATTTTTTTTAGAGGGGGGGGGGGCAATTTGGAAATGCCCTTCACGTTCCTTCTCCCACTATTTTATTGGAATTGATAGACCTGGTGATTAAAATGAACTAAGATACTTTGCTGTTGAAGCAAGCAAACGATATAATAGAAGTGATCATGTTGTAAGCTTGATGACTTTGAAGATAGAAATTGCATATAATTGGTACTAACAATAAAAAGGAATCGACGTTTGTTTAGTACACATATGAATAGATGACATCAGATAAAAAAATCATATTTACTTATACTATACTCTTGCCGATATTCTTTCTCTTCGTCCTAGGCAAAGCTAATTCCAACGTAGATGTCAAGTGTAGGCATCTATTTCTCATAGGTCTACATATATGATTTAGGGCATTTCTAGTTCCATCGAAACAATCAAATATTTGTTATTTTGTTAAAATTAACTCAAACCTTATATTGTTCAGAGTCAGAAGGAAATAAGCTACTGAAAGACATATCTGAGACTCTCTTTGTTAGCAATGACCCACTGTTCAAATGTTTTTAAATCTGGATTTAGTTGCCTTGTCAATTTTGTTCCGTCTTTGAACTTGCTTTCTTCAGTTTGGAGATATTCAAACATGGTGGCAAAATCGCTTGCTCCGTTGAGTTCTAGCTTTGAATACCCCTTGGGAGTTATCTAAAATGTGATATGACATACCAGAGGGAAAAAACATTACACTGTTGCAGAATGTGGTGACTTCGAATCAATTCGACTGCTTTTTCTACATGGCTACACTTTTTAAGTATGAATGGAAGTTTGAAACTGAATTGTAAGCCCGCACTGCCATGTTATCTTTGGATGCACGCAATACACCGCAAACTCTCAAAAATAATGACTCCGAGTAAGAGAGAATACAACTTTGTTCAAAGGCCCTACAACTGTAGTTGTCCATCATGAACCATTTTGTTGGTATTATAAATGTACAAGTCCATGATGCTTCTCTGGGGGCATACAATACAGAAATAAAAATAAACAACTCTAACAAATTTCGAAATTAACAAAATGTGTTTTAAATCTATCGCTAAATTATATATATATATATATATATATATATATATATATATATATATGCACGAAAGATACTAATGATTTTCAGATGTATTTTAAACTGTTTAAGCAAATATTTGTACAAGTATGAAACTTACATCACTTGCTTTGAAAACTATTGGAGAGAGATGATGGGACAAGATCTCTGCGCATTCTGGTACTGAATGTCGATCACCAACCAGGGGAATCCTTTTACCAATGTACTCAGAGGGATTGTCAAATATAGCGGCAATAGCTGTCCCGGCATCTTTCAGGCTGATCATATCAAATGCGTTGTCTCCCATCGGAATACCTGGACACATCACAAAGAGCACACACATATAAAAATGATAATAAGACTTGGTGGTATCAACACAACAGTGAAAGAAGAAATTCAAAGACATGTCATAATTTTCAGGAAAGGAGTTTGATGGCCTTATATCTTCGAAAAAGAAACTGAAATGTACCAGGGAGTTCAGGATTCTTTTAAAACTATGTGTATTTCAGTTTAATTTTGCTTTTAGATTACTCAGAAACTATATGTATTCAACCAATATATGTAAATATTCATTATCGTGAGAACAGCTATCTAATGTCTGTTTTCAACAGTGGATCAGCACAATCTATACAATCTCACGCACCTCATGTTAACAATACTCTACTTTGGCGAAATAGGGCACGCTCTGTATCACCAAATCAGGTGCCGCCAACTGGTAAATTACTTGAATTTCGCAATATTATCACAAAACGTGTTTTGAAGGCTGATATACCGATTGTTCTTATTTTTGACCTTGACCTAAAATTTGGAGGGGAAACTGGAGCTGTTCGTAACTACCCTCCCACTAGCATACACGGAAAATGTGCCCTCCAACTAAATTTTGACGCAAACTGCCCTCAAGTATCTATTGTCTGCCAGCTCCCCACTCCCAACAACAATTCAAACTCCCCACTGCCCTCTCCCCACTACTGACATTCCCCATTGGCATCTAGATGCCCACTAGGCAACCTGGATCGACGCAAAACCGTGCGAACAGCTAAGTTAGGCTCCAGATCTCCCCTCAAGTTCTATCAACCACACCGCTTTCCCCTCCCTCTACGTATTTTTCGGTGCCCACTGTCAAAATTTTTTTTCCAAGCCCACTGAAAAAAAAAATTCTTCCCCGCCCACAGTAAATATCGATATTTTCTCCCCGCCCGCTGATTAGTTTTGAAAGTTGCCCGCCACTGAAAAACTTCGCACGAACACCTTTTTGCACGAACAGCTTAGTTGGCGGCACCTGACCAAATGGAGAATCATTGATCACTTAAACCATAACAACACTGCACCCACATCACTTTTATGGAGGACCACACACAATAAACAACTGTTGTGTCCTTGGCATAGAACAGTACAGCAATAACAAAATGCACAGACAATCAAGGGAGTTATTCTAGATCAGAAATCTGGACACCTCAATTTACATGAAACGGTAAACTTACCAAAGGCGATATACCGAGCCTTTGTGCACCCAGCAGTATATTTTTATGGCTCTATTGTCAAACTTGAGAGTGGGAGAGGAAGAGAGGAATTTGAGTTTACAGTTAATAGTAATGAAGTGACAGTGATGACCAAGCTGAAACGATTAAGGATGAAGGAGTCAGTTCCTTGAAGTGGTATGGAGTATTATAAGTTCAGGGCGGAACATTGATTTACATGCTTCTGAAGAACTAAGAAATACGCGTAAGACAATTCAGCTTTTATGCTCCTATGGGTATAGCCTTTGGCAATATGAAGCATTAAGGAGGTGAGTGAAATTTGAGCGTGCCGTAATGTGCGTCTTGAATGACCAAATACTGGAAGTCCTTTCTGTACAGTGTAGTAATGCGTGTGGGATGAGATGGGTGTTAATTATAGCAGGAAAGAAAGGGGTCGCACTGTTTTGGAAACAGTCAGATATCATCAATAAAATTTTGCCAAAAATTATGGCATCTGATACTTACTAATAAAATAGGTGCCATCTTCTAGCTTCTGGCAAAATCTGGCCCAAGTGTAGTTTTCCATGTATGCTACGAAGATCACACATGTCATAGGTACGCCAATCTCATTGATGTAATCTTCTATTTCCAGTTTGGCACAATAGATAGCACAAGACCGCGTCTTTGGGTCGTCTATTTGTCGCCCACCACTATAAATGAAGTGCTTGATACCGGTGGCTTTGGCAGCATCAACCATTGTCTTACCCTGAGAGACGTCAAATTTCATATTAGTCATGGATATCCATTTAGGTCATATTTGAAGACTTGTTCAGTTTGTACAATTTTCACACTTCAGGTTTGGCTAAGAAAGAAAAGTGATTTGTTTCTGGCGAATTTCCCGCGTGGATGTTGCAAGTCTGATGGCCAAACACAAGTTTAAACTTTACTGTTTAGTTTCACATATATACAGTGAAACACTTTTATTAAAGGCAATAAGTAAACTATATTGTACAAACTTGTGAGATGACTGCGCTGGTGTATCAAGAAATGTCTGCAAAATGTAATAAATGTATCCAAATCAGGGAATACTAGTAACAGATATGTGTTCTCGTACTGGCAAAAACTTGGCAGCTATTCACTTCACAGTAATTAAAATTTCTCTGCTCTAACTTTACACGCGATATAAGACTTAACATTTTGATACAAACTTTATTACTTGCAAAAGTTCAATTATTGTGCCAATCGGAGTAGCATGTACAGGCAATAGAAGAGTCTTCATCATTGTTTTATAGGTATAAAACTTTTGCAGCGTTAGGTCAGCTAATTGATGATTTTGCCTAAAGTCGGTGCATTAATTTTCAGATTAATCCGATCACTGCCTCTGGCAGTTTGTTTTGAGACAATGCAAAAATTGCCAAATCACCTACTTTGTAAATGACACTTACTTATGTGAGCAAAATCTACCTAACCAATAGGTCAGGCAAAGAGACACACTGTGATACGCTGAGGTCGGCATGGAAGCTTATTTTCGACAGACGTTAGAGACAGTGTATACCCTTGGCATTGTAACTCTGGAACGAGCCACTCACATGTATAACATCCTTCTTTAGGATAAGGGTTGTGGATAGTATGATAGTATCAAGTTTACGTGCCCCTTTTACATGAGTAACCCTTTCCTTATTTCGATAAGAAATTTGCTTCTCCCGATGAACATGTCAAAACAGTGATTTTAATTCAATACTAGACTCACTTTATGCCATTCACTCATAACATCACTCTTTTCATCTATCATGGAAATGTTCACAACCCCTACCTGCCTCTTCTCTATGTTTACGTCATAGTGGTCATCGATGAAAGTTGTAGCATAAAGACCGTAGCAGCCATCAAATGCCGCTACGGGACTTCCCATGTCATCTAAGTCAGCCTTAACGACCTCTGCTCCTGGAGTGGAAAGAATTCTGTATTTATGTAAATGAGCTAACCTCTGTCTGCTTTTATATACGTACGTGTAAATGTATGTATGTATGTATGTATGTATGTATGTATGTATGTATGTATGTATGTATGTATGTATGTATGTATGTATGTATGTATGTATGTATGTATGTGTGTGTGTGTGTGTGTGTGTGTGTGTGTATGTATCTATCCATCTATCTATCTATCTATCTTTGTGTCTCTGTATGCATCTTTGTATCTATGCATGTCTGTGTCTGGTCTGTGCGGGCGTATTTTTTGTATCTGTGTTTTCATACCGCTCTTAATTAAGGGCAAAAGTAAAATCACAAGCAAGGAATATAGACCTATATTGAAATTCAAGTTACTAATCCGTCCAATCATGACAGTGTTAGCACCGTTGGAATGTCACTTAGTCAAGTTTTCCTAGGCTGTTCTGGTCAAAGTAGTCTAAGGCAAACAATTCATGAGAGCAGTATACCTATTTTCATTACATCTCGTTGAAGGCAAAAGCTGATAAAGTATGAATGAGGTGAATTCCAATAAAATACGAAATTTAAATAGAATACCTAGTTTCTTCAGAGCAGCTGCTTTTTCACTCAACGGATTTCTGGTAATTGCTCTCACTTTGTACTTTGACTCTTGTAGAAGTGCCCTGGCCACTGAACCCCCTTGAAAACCAGTAGCTCCAACAACGGCAATGACTTTAGGCATCTTTGTTCACTCTTCGTCTCGAGTTTACTCTTATTCTCATTGTTTGAAAATTAAATTACGAAGATAATTAGCATTGTCATTTCTTCAGTGTTTTATCTAGAGTGTGACATGGATTTTTTCCTTAAACTCTATTGAAATATCCCGTATTCAAAGACTCTTCGGTGTCTATTGCTATAAAATTGAGGCGTTTGTTTTGCGATAATTGCAGAAAATGATATTACCTGAATTAATTTCAATTTTTAGAAAATGACAGCTGGAAAAAATTCTCGGTTGATCGTGCCGAAAAATAGTTGGTGGTCACGTGAGAAGAAAGATTGTGATGCGTGAAAAGAGGCCGGTATCTGATTGTGTGTTGATCAAGAAGGAGACCCCAGATCAAACATTGGAAACTACTTATCACTGATTAAAACGACATAATGAAACAAAATGAAATAAATCATGAATTCAAATTAAAACTCATGTAAAATAAACAAATAATAAACATGTTTATATGAACAAAATATTGAAATGATACGTGGAATTTAGCCACAAATCATGAAATAATCATCTAGTAGGGTAACGAAAGAGAATATCATGTAAAATGTGAAATATTGACTTGCTGGAAAAGATATTTTTTAATGCTAGAATGATTGGAGTTTTATGTGACAAACTGTCGTACCGTTATGTTGTAATATGCGTCACTCAAATGTACATCCATTTGAGCAAGAGTTCCTGTAGGCCCTTCATACATGGAAATCACTTTAATCGCGGACTTCCCGTGGAGTAAGCACATCAAATCCAACATTTGAAGGAGTTAAGATTTAGGATTAGGATTAAGTTTAGGGTGAGCGTACTTAAAGGTGTTGTACATCCTAGCTAGGGAAAATATTTTTGGGTGGGGTGGGGGACTTAGAGAACTCTTTTTTGTATTTGAAAAAAAACTATGAGGGCGCTACTTCTGTCAAAGGGCAAAATTTTCAATGGCATTGCCTTCACGGGAAATTGCATACAATTGGTACTCAAAATAACCTTTTGCCAACTTCGGTCATTAGTGTATTCATGTGGTCTCGAGTACACAGTTAAATGGCTCTCTGTTTGCCTAGATGAAAGTGACAATGTTTAGCATCGATTGCACAATACTTTCATTTGCAGTCCACTGGCAAATTTAGGCTTCGGCCCTCTAAACTTTCACACTACAATATCGCTTAGTAAATGCTTTCGAAAATATACATGTACATGTATAGGTGCACTGTTTGCTATGCAAATAATAAACCTGAAAGCCTGAAGTCGCTGACCTACATTTGATAGCTAACTCTAAAGATACTTTTGGCCTATTCTCTTGGAGATACGTTTAACCTGTTCTACTCAAGGTCAACAATAGTGCGCCCTGCGCTGTTTTTATTTCAGAATGGGGACACATCCAAGGTGAAAGCTTGCAGCGCTTAATTAAACGTTCTCGTATCTTTGCATGACAAGTGGCCGCTGTTGCCCGACCTCTCTTTATCGGGAAGGTCAACACTGTTTTAACTGTTACGATGCAAGAAATACTAACCTTTATGCCGAGGAGCAAACCTCAAAATCTTTTGTAAGTGCACATAATAACTGAACGCGTTTTTCTTGTCATACACAAACTGCAAGTATACCGACTGCTGCTCTGGGGTGCAACCTTCTCTACATAATGCTACTACGTCACTGTCTTGCGTGACATTTAAGATGCAACGAGAGAGTAGTATTTGGCATAAGAAGTGCTGCACTGCATTTTTGGCTCGGCTTGTTCCCATTTTATGTGAGAATCATGTCAATTTGGTATGAATTCTTTGCTCAGATTTTCAAGATCAAGCTTACCTCTGTCTTCCACGAGATCAGAAGCGAGTATAGTTTCTTACACACCGGCTGCACACCCTTCTAAAACTTTATTTTATCGTGACACTTCCGCGTCTTTCCAGTTCAGTAGGTACAAAAGAGGTCAGACTGAGGGACACTCTGTGAAGAATATTTCAATTAATGATGCGATTTCAGATTTTAATTTTCATCCATAAATGACCGACGTGACTCCAAGGCGTTATGTACAGTCGACAGACATGGATGGAACAAGAAGATATTATGATTTAACGTATTTAATATTCATTGATTTGTATTAGACCGAAGAACAGCACAAAACGTATAGCAGAGCTTGAGTACACAGAAAAATTTTGAAGCTTTAATAGGACATTCAGTCCTTCTAAATAAAAACTTTTTAAGGAATACTTGTGGCTCGAATCTTCTTAAGTCAAAAGTTCTACATATATCAAGTGACCCTTTTGAATGATTAGCCTTATTTAAGTAATGGACGTAAAAATTACCAAACTAGATAAACGAGTGGATTTCACAATTTGTTTCTTGCTATTGTTTTTGAATTGTTTAATTTAAACGGCTTCCTTGACAAACTGATCAAAAAACATGTTTAACAGAGCGATAGCATGTGTAAAATTTACTGGGCATCACGCTTCATTATTGAAATAAAAAATATCAAATACCTTATCAATGCGGGTTTTTAAAGAAACTTGACTATACTCCAAGGAATAGACCGAAAAAAATCTTTGAAAATGACAAAAAAGATGTCATATTTAGGTTCACATGGGATAAATGATGAGTGAGAATTTCAACCATACAATCCACAAACTCAATACGAACACTCGGTGCCTTGCATTGTTCTGCATCCTTCTCACAATGATGACATCAATCCACTGGGGGCGTACTTGCATAAATGTGAGTAGGAATAACTTTAATTTCTTCTCTGACGTCTTGGGTATGCTGTTGAAAACTGGTCTATCCTAACTATACATTAAACTTTTCTGCTTTACAATTATTCAGATCATGCTCTTTGATAGACAGCAGAATGAGATGGCGAGCTTACTATCACTTTGGCTTGTATGATCTTTACTTTTGTTTGGTTTGCGGGAAACGTGTAAACCTGGATTGCGAGAGCACTTGAACAATTGATATTTTAATCTTCGTTGCTTAGCATAAAATGGGCTTTGAGTAATGAGGAAATGGGGGTGGTTGGCTCATTTTATTTTAATTATTCGGAGTGTGATAATTGTGCGTCCGCTATTTATGCAGCTAGAAGAGTATTATCACAGTAAAATCAAATTTAAATCATCCGAAATATCGAAATCAGTTTACAGCACCAAAACCCCGTTACTTACATCCTTTCTAACATTACAGATATCACACATTCAAATCCATTCAATAACCCCATTACAGAGCTCTGAACTTTTGCGCATGAATACACCAGAGGGTGAGGCCCTGCATCTGTTCACTGAAAGATGCCATGGTGCTTCTTTCCTGACGTTCGGCTGATAGCGGAAAGCTATACTTCATTCGTTTGAAGTACAGACTGCAAAGCCTCCTGTTACCACGTCATTTCGGGCCGATTTCACTTGATTACTATTTTCAAAGAAGGTCCATTAATTTGCCCTTACAATAGTAAGCAAACTTTAAGAATGACAATATAATATAAAAGAAAAATAGTGCCAAATGCTTTTAAAGCACAGTCATTGTAAATCGTAACTTTCGTCTGCTACGCCTGTTTGGTAGCTAAAAGTAGGTTAAAGTTCCCGAATTCTGCATTATTATGCATGTTAAACTGCTGATTCGACTGCTATTTCTGCCTGGTGCAGGTGAAAGGTCATGGGGCAGTTCCCCTACCTTACTCGTGTCCGTTATTATATCATTCCGTTAAATGATACATACTGCACCGCATGTCATGTTTGTGTTATGATATCAATCTGACGTTGGGTAGGGGTAATGGTTGTGTCGAAATTCAAGCCCTGGATCTAACTTAAACATACGTAAGATTCCCCATATGCTGGTGATAAACGACGCTGACGCCACAGCTCACACCAATTGAGTATTCATAACATGACTGGCGTAAACTTGCGGGTATAAGCAATAGGTGAGAATAAGGATAAAAAGGATTGACAGAAAGAGAGAGGGAATGGACGTTGGAGGAGATGCCTGGGTGACCTGAAGACCACGCAAGACTAGACAATTGCTCCGCAGGGACAATCTTCTCATGGGTATGGCATTGTCCACTCAATAACGTTCGCGTCCGGTTGTGCGTAACAATTGTACGTACTTTAGTATCGGTGGCAAAAACAATGCATGACAACTGGAAAGCTTGGTTGATTGTTTCCTCTTTGATTACTCAATTTATTCTTTGTCTTTTAGTAACTTTTTCGCCTGTACAATTTGTAGTTCAAAGTAAGGGACGAAGTCAGCCATTTTTCATGAATTTTCACGATGTTTTCATGTATCGTGTTCGTGTTCGGATATTCTAACAGTTTTACTTAGTAAAAGGGAATTAAAACGCCTCTCCGATAGCACAACGACTGCACGATTGCACACATAAATTTCTCAAAATTTTTCACGCAATTTAAGGGACAGCCCCCTCTGACACTTTCCCCCTCAGCCTCTAGCGTGTTCTCCCCCGCACTTTCAAAGTCTGCCTAGTCAGACACCCTAGTGAAAACCTTGTCATGATACCCATGGCCAAATTAAAAAATACTGTATAATTGGATACTGGTTATAACGTGAGCTTTTACATCTGCATTTTCTGGTTACTTTGAATTTCATTTGGTTGGTTTTACCTTCGTCATGAGATAACGGATAATAATCTGGCAGGGTACATCAGGATTTCAAAGGTCTTTACTATTGCTGTATTTTGTAAATTTTACAAATACATGTATTGGTATTTAACGTTTCTACGTGGGGGGGGGGGGGGGTCAGTCAAAATTTCAGAGTTTCCGATGAAATTCCTCCGACTCCCAAGACCGTAAATAATGACTGCTCCCTTATCGCACAGACTAGCTGCAGTACAGCAGCTCGAGGTTTTGCCTGGCCGTCCGACCCTAATACCCAGGCAAAATCTCGAGCTATACTGTACTGCAGCAACACACACTGTGCCACAGCCGTGCCACGCAGAGCTATGTTAAGCAACAGTATACAGGTACTTACGTGGAGGGGTGGAGTTTGCTACTCGAGGCAACTACGTGATCATCAGCTGTTACCAAACAATGGTGAGACTTGGCTGTAGTATGATGTAAATAATACTCATTTGGGGCCGCTTTGAAGTAACTACAGCGAAATCCGCCCCGGGACTCATTGTACAACCACCGGCCCGTTTACTCATGTGTGTTCTTGCGAACAAATTTAAAATAGTATTACTACATCGTAAATTCCTATGTAACCCCGACACGACCATGGTAGAAAAGCCTCTATCGCATCAATACATCTAAAGTGAACATTCCTTATCCATTATTTTTTCACCAACTGTAATAGCGAAACATTTGCTTCAAATAGGTCGGCTTTACACAGGCATATTCTTCCATAGCAAGAAATTAAGTACGCTATTTTGACAGTAAATCAAGGAAACTGAATGTATAAATTTGACAGAATGCTTTATTCAATACAATACGGCTAGTTTTCAATCGGATTCGAACCCACAACATACGGCATCAGTCGCCTAGCTGAGAGGCCACAGACAGAACCACTCGGCTAAATCTCCACTCCCAAAAAAGAGTGGTTCAATAGCCGGCTAAGTTGTTACATTTTTCTGACTGAGACCGCTCAACACGTTGTAGAGTTCGTGAAGCACTCAGGCACGCATGCTCACTATCATACATCGCACATACACACTTTATCGAAGCGAAGAAACGAATCTCATCGCTTTAACTGGGCGAACGATAACAAAATAGCACTTCTAAGACGTTTGTCTTTCAGTTGTAGTGTTAATTTAGCTTCGTTACACTTAACAACACTTGTCCTTATTTGCATACAACTTTGCATCTTGTATATTGAATTAGATGCAGCATGGGAAAGATTACATTAACCACTTCAATGGCATTTTTAAAGTTATTTGACTTTGCTTAATTCGGGAAAGGAAACTTAAGCTGACAAACGATATGAGTACTAAGTTCTTTGACAATATATAGTTTTATGACTCAGAATTGAGAGACCAAGATTAGAGAGAAAGGGTTCTCACAATATATTTGCGAGGTGTAAGAGCAGACGTATGAAAACTTGTTGCATGGGCACTAGTTTTATATTTTATATTCTCTCTCCTCTGATTACCGTAAAGCTAATGTTTCGAAGATCGATAACATTGTGGCCAATCAATTTGACTATTTATACACGGTAATCTCTTTCATTTTTAGTTCAGTATAACTTATCCAATATAGGTTATATGTTAATGACTATGAGACAATAATCTCCTAATGTTCTTCGAGAGTGAATGATCGCCAAACGTGATGTTTTTGTATCTAGTTGTCCTCCCGATTAAGGCAAAGGTTCAACCCTAACACAGCACTAGGTCACTGTCTCACCAGAAAATTGCGATAAGACAGTACAGCAGCACGGATGCACTACAACGAAAGAGTTGCACTGATATCTTCTGCTCAGCTGGGTCCTCCTTTTACGCAAAAATCTTCCAAAGTGGGTAGCAACTATTGGCTCATGTTTCCAACCTTACCTCTGACTTTCAAGCGCCATGGCCCAGAAAATGGTACAGCTGCTGACAAACGGGCTTCTCACCCCTACCAAACCTTTACCCTATCACGTGACTTCCCGGTCATGGAAGTTGTTTACAAGTTTAAAGTAGGTCATGCCGAGGTGCTACCGACTTTGCTAATAGTTTTCACGGATTTGTACCATAAAAGTATTATGTAACCCTCTACATAGTTTCACATATTAATATCAGATATTAAAAAGGATATGTAGTTTTAGTGACGATAATTTCAAAAACGCCATAGGTTTAAAGAGCTCTTGGAGTTTTGTAAACGTCTATATTCGAGAGGATGGGACACCGTGCATAGATTGAATGTTTTCAAAAATTGAAAATAACACATCCAGGAGTCCACACAACAATATAGATATGTTGATATCTTTATTGTCAATGTCACACATATGTGCACAGACAGAACGCTGAATTATTTGCGAATTATGTGTATGGATTAAGGGCAACTATGTGTCGTATTTATTTGAAAACACATTAACCGAATAATACATAACCAAGTACAACTTCAGTGGCATTTTAAAGCAATTGAACTTCGAAAAATTTGGCAAAGGGAAATGAATGAATAGGTACCCTTGCAAAGGTATTATAAAAATCATTTAGGAATCCTACTTGGCTTTTATAAGAAATAGTACAAAGTCCTTTGAAGCTTGCTAATAATATGAGAACTATGTTCTTGAACAACATGTATTTTCATGACCTTGAAAGATGGATTGCAAATAGCGGGCACTAACGATATAGAGGCGAGGGGGTTTATGAGCGGACGCATGAAAACTTGTCACATGATATTCTTTCAATGTTCTGTTTCCCCTCATTAGCGCCAAGATAATGTTTCGAACATTGATGTCATTTGTCGGCAATCTATCTGAATATGAATAAACGGTGTTTTTTATTATTTTGTGAAAAACTCAAAATTTACGAAAACTCACCCCGTTACTTTGCTACGAGGATTTAGGAAAAAATAAAGAGCTACCGAAAGGCATCTCGTAAACTCTCTTTGTTAGCGATAACCCACTGTTCAAAACTTTTGGCCTCTGGATTCAGTCGTCTTGTTAGCTTTGTCCCATCTTTGAACTTGCTTTCTTCGGTTTGGAGATATTCGTAAAGTGTGGCAAACTCGCTAGCTCCGTTGAATTCTAGCTTTGAGTACTCCCTCGGAGTTATCTAAAGTGTAAAATGGTATATTTGAGAAATAAATCACACCAATGGCGACATTTATGAGTTCGCAAATTAAGAGAATGCTATTTGTTTATGTTTGTTTCATAGCATGAATATATCATTTAAAGCCATTGTAAATAAATATCCAAAGACATTCAGTCACCAAAGAATGAAGCACTGCAATAAATTTCGAAATACACGATATACCGTTTAAATCCACCCCAGGGCCTAAATGATAGTTATACTTCAGACATATATTATAAACTGCTTATGTAAATATTTATATAAATATGAGACTTACATTACTCGCTTTGAAAACTATTGGCGAAAGGTGACGGGATAAGACCTCTGCGCATTCTGGTATTGAATGTCGGTCGCTAACAAGAGGAATCCTTTTACCAATGAACTCAGAAGGTTTGTCAAATACGGCGGAAATTGCTGACCCTGCGTCCGTCAGGCTGATGATGTCCCATGCTTTGTCTCCCAATGGAATATCTAGACAGGTCACAAGAAACATGCGATTTACCAATGGAAACTAAAGTGTTGACACACGAAACACAGTAAAAATAGGAATGCGAAATAATTTCACAGTTACAGGAGAATGCCTAAAGGGGACAGACAGTTTGACTCTCATACTTTAACAATACTTGTTTGGTCTACCACATGCGTTGAAGGCCATCGAGTAAATTCAGTAAACCTTCAATCGGATTCGAACTCACAACGTACGGCACCTGATCATCTAACGAAGACATCACTGCCAAAACGACTCGGCCAAATCCCCATCCTTACAAAGACTGGTTCAATAACCGAGCTGACCCCTCCACACGCTGTAGAGTTCATGGAGCACTCACACTTACATAGTCGCTATCTCATATCGCAAAACAACATCTTTGTCAAAGCAATGAATACATCACTTTACTTGAAGTAAGTAAACTTTACACTAACCTACTGTTGTTTTAATCAGTAATTTAATTTTTCTCATAGAATTAACACATGGATGGCGAATTTATATGTTTAATGTTGGTAAATATCGTTAAATTACTTTCTCGACAACCCAATATTACCAGTCAATATATACTGTGCAAGGTTTTGCCCTATCCTTTGTGTAAATGGTGTATGATATAAATATACATGAAGACAGTGATAAAAAAAAATGAATGCTAGCAATAAATTACACGGCATAAATGTACTAACTTATTAGGGCAAATTGA
>NC_091945.1:10369078-10406578 GCF_041260155.1 Ptychodera flava | reverse complement strand
CAACAGGTTGAAAATATAACTTGTCAGTCGATAGCCAACCGCAAATAGGACTAAGGCCTCTATCTTTGAGAGATACGTTCCGGACTTTTATACTCAAGGTCATCACTGGCGCTCCGCGGGAGAGTAAGAGAACGCGTCTTTGTATTGGCCCGATAAGTTAACCTTGTGGCTAGACCTTTATGAACTCTAAGCATTGAGGGAGAGAGTTTCGGAGTCGCGACATGCCCGATAAGTTAACCTTGTGGCTAGACCTTTATGAACTCTAAGCATTGAGGTAGAGAGTTTCGGAGTCGCGACATGCCCGATAAGTTAACCTTGTGGCTAGACCTTTATGAACTCTAAGCTTTGAGGGAGGGAGTTCCGGAGTCCCGACATGCCCGATAAGTTAACCTTGTGGCTAGACCTTTATGAACTCTGAGCTTTGAGGGAGGGAGTTCCGGAGTCGAGGCAAATAGCATTTGAACGTTTATGATATACTTAAACAAATGTACTGACCTTAGCTAGATCACCATACAAATGATGTGACAAGTAAGTGTTTCAATTAGCTGTCCTGACGAGTAAGGAAACGGTGCAACCCTCGTAACACAGAACTAGGTCACTGTGTTACGTGCCAGATGAGATAAGCTGGTACAGCAGCACGGGGGCGCTACAACTGATGAGTTCCTCTTGTAGAGTACTGCTGTGTACTGCCCGGGTGGAATTCCTTTCCTAAAGCAAAAACTCTCTGTTCACGTTTGCGAGCTTACATTTGAGGGTCCAGTTCAGAAGCGGGCATAGTTTCCGACACACGAGCTGCACACACCTCGCATACTTCCATGAAGTCACCACGGTTGGTTACAGAAGTAGGTCAGGCTGAGATGCAAGTGACTTTGCCAATAGTCTTTCACAGATTTGGTTTCAGACCCTAACTTTTTCCATAAATGAGCTGCATGACTCAAGGGAGTTCTTATCCAGAACGGGAGATGTTGAACTAAAGTGATTATGCCTTAAGAAAATGTCCACCTTCCGCTGATTGTACTCTTAAATTGAATATATTATAGTGTAGAGCACTTTACTCATAATATCTGCGTTGATAATGTTGTTCACATAATACTTTGTCTTTTTGGGTTAAGAACCCATTTGAACACGGCCATATTGACTACAAGTTTCGCAAAGTATGCTGGGTAAGTGCCCGGATAATGACGCAGAAACTTCGTGTTTCAATTAGTTTGCTGGGGGCATTACAACTAGGGAGTCCCAGTAGCCAAATGGTAAAAATTATGGGCGTCTCAATGATCCCGAACGCGACACTGTCGAGGCAATTTAAACGATTCCAAATCCGAATGAAAAACCAGACTTATGTTAAAACAGTAGTCGACAAATATCGGCACAGACATTGTCTCAAAAAATACAACTACATAAGCAGTTTACATTGCATTTACATCAGTCCAATCTGCGCAGCGATTTACTGATTGAACGACATATTTTTAGTAATCTCTGTTGAAAACGATTCCGTGAGGATATCAAGCGATTGTCTTGTCAAAATTGCATTTTCTCTCTTTTTTGACTTCTAGCTAATTTCCGTTATTTCTTGGAATGTGAATGGTTGTCATGATTCTTTAAAACGATACAACATCTTGTCTTCGTTAAAGTCAAGTCATTGCGCTGATTTTTATTTTCTAAATAAACTCATTCTACAGTGGCTAATCAGGCACAGTGGCAAATCGTTTGGCGTGCGCTTATTTACTTCTCTCACGGTACGAGTAATTCTGCTGGTGTTGCAGTGCTGTTTCCGCGAAATAAAAATGTCGATATTTTTTTGTCAAAAGTGTTGTCCAGGGTCGTTTACTACATTTGCATGTTAAGATGGATGATGTTTCCTATCATTTGCTCAATGTTTATGCTCCTGCCAATGGAGATGATCGTTGTATTTCCTTTCAAAGTCTTTGTAAATGTTTCTCCTTAATTTTGATCTTGACAATGAAAATATTCTCATAAGGGGAGACGAGACTTGTACTCTTGTTCCTGACTGAGACAGGTCGTCTCATATAGAATCACATTTGAAGTCTTCGCAACATTTTTCTTAGCTTGTCCATCGTTTTAAGCTTTCTGACGCCTGGCGTTATTTTCATAAGTAGTCTCAAAATTTTACGTGGCAGACAGGAGAGCAAAAATGTCGCATTGACACTTTCTTCATTAACAAGAGGTTGACTTTGAAAATTTATATTATGCCTTCTACTGATTTATCTGATCACTCTCTCGTTTCTCTTGTTATAACTATGAATCCATGTGTCAACAAAAATCCAGTTTGGTGTCTCAATACTAGTCTTCTTAATGATGAAGATTATTCTATTTGAATTAAGGAATTCTTGGGAAGTTGGCGTAATGAGAATAATAGTTTATTCTTCTATTCACTCTTGGTGGGATATAAGAAAACGTTAAGAACAAAAGCTTATTAAGGAAATTCGTACTTTGGAATCCTTGATTAATAAACAGCCTTCTCTTGAAACAAAATATCAACAGATATCAACACACCAAAGACCATTCTTCTAAGAATTTATAAGCTTCAAAAAACAGCTGCTAGGGTCATTAAAGGTGTTGATTTATCTGTGTCTTCCCGACGTCTCTTTTTACGTCTAAATTGGCTACCCATTGATTTTCGTATAGATTATTGTTAATGACATTTAAAATCCTCAATGGTCTTGCATCTGGTTGTTTATACCAGTTTTGCCATGTCGCAGACATAAGCAATTTCAACACACGCAGCTCAAGTAACAATAATTTATATGCATCTTCTTTTTGGACTTGACAAAGAACTTTCATTTAGCGTGCTACTGTACTTTTGAACGATATTCCCCTTAAATAAGAAACGTTAAAAATGTGTCACTATTCACGAAACGACTGCCTGGGTTTTTGTTTACTTTATTTAAGTATGAAGGTTCTTCCTTAGATTAATTTTTTTCTCCTTCTGTCCCCATTCTTGTCATATGAATTTAACACAGGGCAGATTATTTTCTATTGATGATGTATATTTCTGAGGGCTCTGATGTAAATTACAATCGGTTTGTAAATCAGACAACCCTCTTTAAATAAAGTGTAAATAAAATAAATAAATAAAAAAAGATTTGTTAAACAGTTTTCAGAAACTTTCTACCAGAAGTGCAGTTTTTCTTTCTCATTTTCAACAAGGTTACCGACGTTTTTAACTTTTTCGTGTATTGTCGTAGATCCGCGTCAAAAATATTGTCAGTTGTGAAAGAAGGGTTTGTTAAATTATTCTACGTTGCACATTTCATGGGAATACGAATGTCATTTGTGAAATGACAATTAATCGCGCCGTACTCTATCATAATGTCAAACAGTTGTGTGGCCACTCTGTCAACACACATTTTCAAAATCGCGTACCACTTTTAGTCTGGCTGAGACAACCAAACCCCATATATTAATGTGATCCCCGGACTCTGGCCTGACGAAGTCCTGCGACATATAAAATCGTGTATCTACAAAGATTGTTAAGAAAACCCCATTTGTATCGGAGATGGCAGCGATCAATAATTCAACCGTATTTTGTCATTATATCGAATAGTTGTGTGGCAAAGCTGTCAACACATTTTCAAAATCGCGTACCATTTTCAGACTTCATCGGACAACCACAACATAGGTATCATTTTAAAGCTCTGACATTGCTCTTATATCTTTCAAAATGCCATACGCTTACCTACACAAATCACATTGAAAACAATATTTCTAATAGATAAGCTTTTGACGAACATGTCCAAAAGGATTCTCGGTACTTTAGAGGAATCGATAAACTTGGGTAGAAATGAATCGTAAATATTTCGAATATTTTTTCACTTATTGGATTCATTGTTGGCCATGATCTCCTGCAGAACACGTGGAGTATGTTAACAGTCGAACTTTGTCGAAATTCATAAGATACAGGTTTAATAAGTGGCCAAAACATGCCGATCACACTTGGCGCGTAACCTGTGACCTGGTTTGACCTGTACTTTATTAATGACGTAAAAATGATCTGTCGATAATTGGCAAGAAGTCGGAATTCATTATCTTAATAGATCGCTAATTTTGATAATGACCCGGACTGCAAAATATGCAAATGTATCAATGGTGTGCATATTTACGCCTGTAGATAGTCAAGGCATTGTTGATACCAGACGTCTACGTCTCAAAGTGTGTAAGTAATCAGTTAGTGTATCAGCGTAGAACAGTATTCATAAAGGAGTACAGATTATATACGATAACCTCGTTATATAGAACAATTGAGTAGCCCATGCGCAGTGGTGTATTATGTTTTGAAGCCTTAAACCGAGATGCGTCATCTGACGTCATATATTACGTCCTCATGAAATATTTTAATTTGCGTAATAAGTCCGTTTCTGTGTTCATTGTAGCTTGTTTATTTTAAGTAGCAATTACACAAAAAGGAAGATCCACCCGCATTTGGACTTTCAATTTGCTCTTATTCTTTTCTAGAAGTTAGTAATTAAATCTCAAGGATATCATTTCCTAATTACTAAATGTTACAGAAAATTTCAAATATTGAAAGAATATTTTAAAATAGCGCTCATGTCACAAGTTTTCATAAGCCTGCTCTAACACCTACTCACAACTATATTGTAAAACCCATTCACTGCAATCTTAGTCTCAACTCTCAGTCATAACAATGTATATTGTGAAAGAACTTTGTGCTCGTCTCTCTCCTCTAATTAGCGCCAAGATAATGTTTCAAACATTGATAACATTGTGGGCAATCAATTTAATTATGAATTCATGGTGACTTCTTTCATTTTTATTACAATATAATTTAATAGCCAATATTTGTTAGTTTCTTAAAACAAACAAATCTGTGAAAGACCCCTTGCATCATTAAGAGGGTTTTAGAAGGAATTAAAAGTTACATCCTTAAAAGGCATCTCTTAAATTGTCTTTGTTAGCGATGACCCACTGTTCAAAGGTTTTTGACTCAGGATTTAGTTGTCTTGTCAGCTTTGTCCCATCTTCGAATCCGAACTTGCTTGCTTCGGTTTGGAGATATTCGAACATTGTGGCTATCTCGCTAGCTTCGCTGTATTCTAGCTTTGAAAACTCCTCGGGAGTTATCTAAAACATGATATGACATATTACGGTAAACATTACATATGTGCTAAGCTCGTGACTTCAAATCCATTATGATTGCTTTTTCTGCAAATCTACATCCTTAAGTTTGAATGAAAGCTCAAAACAGGGACTTGATTGTAGGCCCATTCCGTTACCTTTAAATATATGCAGCATACCGAAAAATTACCTGAACAATACCTTCGACACATAAGAAGTAGACACTGTTCCATAATTAATCATCATTATGATATTTAAGCATTTTATAACAAAGTGATGGCTGCCATGACTCCTTGGTATACAATTTCATGATACTAACACATTCCAGGAGACATTTGTAACTATGTTCTTTATATGTTCAACGCTTGCGTGCAATTTCGTATTACTTTTTTGTAACATGATAATATAATTTCATGAAAATAACGAAGAACGCACATGCAGAAATATCACTTAACAACTGAACAAATCTTGAAACCTTAAGCACAGACAAATATAGACAGGCTTGTATCGCGGCATGCCTTTTGTTCCATGGTCGTCTCGGTAGACTATTGGCTTTTCATATTAAAATGAGCTTCAAAGGTGTAAACTTTTTAGAGGCTTTGTTTGTGGTTGATACTTGCACGAGATTATGCGAAAAATACGACGAGATGGCATCGTACTGCCAGTCGCGTAGCAACCATAGTACTTTGTGAGCTCTCAGGCCAGAAACACTGCTTCACGCCAATCAAAACATAACACGCCAGCAGTTTCATAAACATGTCCTTCCTTGACGCACGTGTAAAAGACGGTATGACTGACCGTAAACCATTGAGTAAAACCAGACAGTATCGATAAAAGACTTTCAAATTTGGTTCAAACACACTCATTATATATTCATAAAAATGTGAGAGGAATTTTTAAAACGGTAAAACTCACTTTCCTGAAGCTCAAAACACTCCCCTTTTCGCCAGCACGTCAATTCCGCTCAGCACCACACGACAACAACAACACAAACTTTGCCGAACATACTTTCGCTTATCAATTGGCGAAAATCCGAAAATTACCGAAGGATGCATGGTCGGCACTCTTCGGAAAAGAGAGGCGAGAGCAACCTGAGGCGAGGCGAACATGGATGGGTTATGTAACCGCTTCACGCCTTAAACAATACCCGTTACAAGTCTGTCTATGTTTGTCTGTGCCTTAAGATATATTTTGGATTTATACCCACATTATATTCTACGGGAGATATGAACAATTCATGAATATATTTAACTCCTTAAACAAATGTTGAATAAGTAAGAGACTAACATTACTCGCTTTGAAAACCATCGGTGAGAGATGACGGGACAATATCTCTGCGCCAACTGGTATTGAGTGTCTGTCGCCAACCAGACGAATCCTTTTACCATGAACTCAGAAGGTTTGTCAAATACGGCGGAAACGGCTGACCCTGCGTCCGCCAGGCTGATGATGTCCCATGCTTTGTCTCCCAATGGAATATCTAGACATGTCACAAGAAACACGCGATTTACCGATGGAAACTAAACTATTGACACACTCAAAACAGTAAAAATAGGAATGCAAAATAATTTCACAGTTTAAACAGTGTGGTTTCAAAATTTCAGTAGAATGCATCTAGGGGACAGACAGTTGGATTTAAAACTTTAACAATACTTTTTGGCCACCACATTCGAGGAGGGTTCAGTTTGAAGCTCATGGAGTAAATTCAGTAATTGTTCGATTGTATTCGAGCTCGCAAGGTAAGGCACCAAGTCTCCGAGCGAAGAAACCACAGTCAAAACCGCTCTGTATAATCCCCGCCCTTACACAGAGTGGTTCAATAACCGAGCTACGTTGTTACAACCATTGTGACTGCGATCCCACCACATGCTGAAGAGTTCATGAAGCACTCGCACTCACATACTCGCTATGACTCATCTC
Organism: Ptychodera flava; assembly: GCF_041260155.1. NCBI lineage: Eukaryota > Metazoa > Hemichordata > Enteropneusta > Ptychoderidae > Ptychodera > Ptychodera flava. Next base: position 10,399,564 of record NC_091945.1, on the reverse strand, counting down.
ACACGAACCTTGTCAAAAGAAGTGAATACATCGCTTAACTGGGAGTAAGTAAAATTTCCACAAGCCAACATTTGTTTAAATCGATAACTTCAATTTTTCCCATACAATTAACACACGGGTGTCGAACTTGGAATTTCGAGTGTCGGTAAATATCTCGACATCCCCAAAAATCGCTAGTTAGTATATACTGTACAAGATCTTGCGCAATCGTTCGTGTTAATGATGTATACTCTAATATACAAATGAACATATTGATGAAAGTATATGTTAATGTACTACCTTATCATAGTAACCTGAAATTGATAGACTTATACTTGCTTCATTAAAGTAAAGCTGGAACCTGCATAAATCCGCCAGTGATTTAAATTAGGCGTGAAATGCAGAGATCGATTTCCTTACGAAATCTCACTTAACTCTTTGTTTGTTACATGCCCTTGCCCTTAAAAAACGATTACAATGGTTTGCTCTCCTCGCAAAAACCGGTCACCAAAATTACAGCATTATTTCTCGCCAGTTTTCATCCTTCTGGGGTATTTCAAATAAAGTGTATTTGTGATGACAAATTACTTTTTCATGAATCGACTCTATCATATCCTGCCTGCAAATTAATGATTTTAGCAAGTTAATCGTATAAGTACTAAGTAAATTACCGGTATGAAAAAAACGTGGATATGTCCAATGTTCTCGGAAATACAGGCCTATAGCTATCCCATAACCTAAAGAAAAAAGCAAGCTTGGGGATCCTTGGAATTTCTGTAAGGATATTTAGTGCGAAAATGTTAGGTACTATGACTCACTTATTGATACTTACTAAATAAACGGGTGCCATCTTCAAGCTTCGTATGGTAACGATAATTCGTGTAGTTTTCCATGTATGTTGCAAACATCACACATGTCATAGGTATGCCAATCTCATTGATGTAATCTTCTACTTCCAATTTGCCATGATATATAGCACAAGACCTTGCCTTGGGATCGTCTACTTGTCGTGCACCGCTAAAAATGAAGTGCTTGATACCGGTGGCTTTAGCAGCATCAGCCAATGTTTTACCCTGTAAATGATGTCGAATTTAATTGAAGTTGCATAAAACCATTTTAAGACGTTTTTTGTATAATGTGAATTTTTGACAAAAATTAGCAGAAATATTATTTAATATGAAAACTTACAGATTTCATCATAATTTGGAAACATCTGAGCTTGGTTATCCCAAGAGACTTAAGTGCCAAATTTTAAAGCTCTCAGACGAGTAGTTTGAGGACTTTTTGTATAACAATCAAACAATAGTCCTCATAATATTATATGGCAGCTTTCAGTACCATTTGCACACATCTACACTTAGTCATCCTTAGGGACCAGTATATTAAAATTCAAAACTGTTAGATGAAGCAATTAAGAAGAATATGTTTTTTGACCAAAACTCGCAAAAATAGTCTTAAAATTATACATTAGAGATTTCATTAAAATTTAAAGAAACTGACACAGGTCACCACAAGTAAAATATTTATAAAGCTTAAATGCTTTTGGTCAAACAGTTCTGAAGAAAACTTTTTGCCCAAATATGACAAAAATATTCTTAAAGATAGAAAATGATACATATCCTCATTTAATGATTAAATTTGCATAGAATTTGTGCAAGGTACACAAGAAGAAAATATTAATAAGATCTGGCCATTTTTCAGAGTTTCAGCATTTTGACTGCTATGCCTTTTTCATCTCATTTGCATAGTATATGTGAACATACATATCTGTACACACATACATAATATATACATACATAGATACATAGATACATAGATACATAGATACATACATACATACATACATACATACATACATACATACATACATACATACATACATACATACATACATACATACATGTAATTACCTACCTATCTACCTACCTACCTACCTACCAACCTACCTACCTACCTACACGCACGCATACGCACACATACACACAAATATACAAGCATGCATGCATGCATGCGTACGTGCGCGTCCATCCGTCCATCCGTCCGTCCACCCTACCCACCTACCTACCTAGATACCTACCTAGATACCTACCTACCTACATACATACCTACATACCTACCTACCTACATACATACATACATACATACATACATACATACATACATACATACATACATACATACATACATACATACATACATACATACATACATACATACATGATAAAATTTGATGATCTAATCGGCTTTGCTTTAGGATTTTGTGTTATTGTGATATTGCAGTATTTTTGCTGTTTGTGTAAAAGTTACAGTTACTCTAACTTTTGACAGTTTTTTCGGTAGTTTTATTTCATGTTTCAACTACAATTTGTTGGAGATTTAACATTTTGTTATACCCTGTATTGTTAATGCAACTTTTTAGTGTGTCAGTGTGCCATGTGCATGAATTTTTATTTTGGAAAACTGAAATTGACGTACAGACTTGATTTGACTGCCAACACTCAAAACTCAGGACATAGATGTACAGTGAAAGTCAGCTTGCTGAGTACTGGATATTTCAATACGCTGTTGAAAGTAAACTGATACTGAAACATGAAACAAAAGCTCGAAACGAATTTCCAACATTTGCAGCTTCACATAGGTTGCAACGAGCACCATTTTGTGTGGAATTACAGTCCGTGGGTAAAATTATTTACACTCAATTTTAACCTAAAATGAAATGGAATTGCTAAAACTTTATTGGCTGATAGCCGTACATATACATCTACATATGCTTTGTATTGACCAGAACATCAACAACATCATATGTTCTATGCAGTGTGGGCGAATATATTAGTAATCCTGCATCACGTAGCTTATTGGTTCTCAAAAATTAATTATTAGATTGTTTATATTGAAACCTCAGATAAGTTATTTTTGTATATGTCCACCAAGGAGTTAAACAAATTCAGTCAGCTGTCGAACATGTTGTGCAATGATGGCCCATGTACAGGGTACTTTGTTAACTCCTGTTCCATAAGAAAGAACTTCCAAAACTGTTACTAGAAAGCTGTTATATCATATATCTGTCCTTCATGAATTTGACTTAATTTGTGTACCGGTTATTTACTGCTTGTTCTGTTCTGTGATGTTTTGTGTTTTTCTTTACAACTATTGTATATCGAATTTTGGCCTAGTGTTATCGGATTACGGATTGGTATGATTGCGATTATTAAAAGCTCAAATAGACATAGTGTTATTTATCCTATAATAGAATTTACTTGGATACAGATCTATCGTACAGTAAATGTGTTACGTATATGCATATTTTCCACCATGGGCCCCCAGTGTATGTTATAGGCTAAGCCATGTCCCATAGGTAAACACTTACCATATGTTTGAAAATCAAGTGGCCTCAGCCTCTCTAAGCTGTTACCCTCCTTCCTTGAAGATTTCCAAATTTGGACGACCTATACCCTGGTCTCACCTCGGTCATAATAAATGAATACTTGCTTAGGTGAGCAAAATCTATCCGACAGAAAGACTGGCTGTTAGCATGAGAAAGTCGGACATAAACGGCAAGACATATTCTTCAAATGAACACGGGGCTTATGCCAATGACATTGTAAAATGTGCCCCTTTCCTCATTTTAGTTATGATAGTGGATTTTGCTTGTCAATATGTCAAAATAGATGTTTTGAAATATTTAGCACTACGTGATAGAATCCTTTTCCTCCGACTCACACGTTGCTTTCCTTCACTTTTCAACTTACACGGGCAAGTTTATGAAAAATCTGTACCTGTCTGATCTCTATGTTTACATCAAATTGGACGACATTGTGGAAAGTTGTCGAAAAAAGGCCATAGCAGCCATCCAATGCCGCAACGATGCTTGTCATGTCGTCTAAGTCTGCCTTGACGACCTCTGCACCTTGAATAGAAAGAATTATATATTTATTAAGATGTGTATGTATGTATGTATGTATGTATGTATGTATGTATGTATGTATGTATGTGTTTACGCATTTTTGTGCGTATATATGTGTGTACGATGTGTGTATATATGTATTCTACATGTATGAATGAATACACTACGTGCGTGTGCTTATGTTTGTGTGTATGTATACATATGCATACGTATGTGTGACGAATGTATGTGTATGTATGTATATTTTCCATCTGTTCTGTCTCTGAAATAAGAGTGGTTGTGCTAATTAATTTGTTTACATTTGGCGCCTCGTACGCATGGATAAATGGATGGATATTGTATGTATGTACATCGGTAGGTGGCGGGTGCGCACATATGTCGTTACTTCAATGGAAATGGAAATGTCGAAACTCACAAAGTCAAAAAAGAGACATGGATTTTCAAATCGCCAATCAATTCAAATCATGGTTACAAAGTAATGATATTTCATTTTCAAATTCAGATTCACGTCGTCAAGTCGTGATCCAAGTTTAAAAGAGACCGTTAAATGACAGTCTACCACGTTTATTAATATTTTGCATTATATCCCATCAAAGGTAACAGCTAATGAAGCTTTAGATTCGATTGTCTACAATGAACAAGTTATACTTACCTAGTTTCTTCAAAGCGGCTGCTTTTTCACTCATTGGATTTCTGGTAATTGCTCTCACTTTGTACTTTGACTCTTTTAGAAGTGCCCTGGCCACTGAACCCCCTTGAGAACCAGTAGCTCCAACCACTGCAATGACTTTAGCCATCTTTTTCAGCTGCTTCCTGAAATGTGTGTTGTTTTCGGGTTGTAGTGTGCTAATTGGAAAATTTTAAAGGTAAAGACCAAGTAGATATAAATTGTTCATTTTTCGACAATTGTTTTCATTAATGCTTGTTTCAATCTTCATTCCCTTAGACGTGCTGAAATATCCCCTATCCCTCTACTCGTAGACCTATTTTTACTATAATCGCAATATTTATCATTTCATACGCCCAGATCATAATCAGTTTAATTCATGAGATATGACAACCGAAGAAATCAGTCCTTCGCCTGGCAGGGTCGAAAAATTGCCGGCCAGGATTCAGATTTTTTAAGTTGTCTATATGAATCTTGATAACGAAATTCGAAATCGTGACCACGACCCCGACGACCATCAACCTAGCAACACTCGCAATCCTACAACCATCAACACCACTCGACCTTGGTAATTAACTCATTGCCCCCCCCCCCGCTCCGGTAAGGCCATCAACATGCACAACCCACAACCTGGCCCGCTCATTGACGGTCTCAACTGAATGGAAAGAGAAAAACCCTACCCACCGACGCTCAATAGGGGGCTCATCACGTGTTCTTTTTGGGGATCATAGTTGTTCAATGTTCAGTTTGCGGGCACCACTAATGCGGTCGCTGCACGCTGTTCCACATTGACAACCAAACTGTTACACATATCTGAAAAGACCGTACCATATGCCTGTCACCATGCAACCTGACAGAAGCGCCTTATGAGGCAGTAGGAGGATTCAACGTCTACACTAATGTCAAGTACAGGGAACTCTATTGTGGACCCATCTTCTTGCTCGCCAATGGAGAGTTTCAGAGCCCTAGCGCCTGAAGCTGACACATGACTTGTGCAGGCATGTATTTGAATCGATGCTGTGAATACATAACATTTAATAGCACAAATACAAACCCGAGAAATGTAATTTAGGAATTATGAAGACCAGAGCTTGACACCAACATTGCCAGACTCGCCCGATGGCGAGTAGTCACCTCACCAGCCCCGAGAGGGGGGAGGGGGAGGCCATGCGGCACGGCGGCACCGCAGCCACTCATGCTTGCAGTTTGGTCATAATTTTGGGGTGTTGTCATGGCCCAAGTGGGTGCCCAGTAGCACCGAGCCGTAAATGGGTGCCCGATATGCAGTTGGATCCTATGAGGGACCCGAATGCCGCCTTTTAGGCCGGTATGACGCCTCGACTCCCACGCCATGGCAGTACTTGCACCCCCTGGTAACATGCTGCTCTCCCCTGAGGATTCAAGTCTGCGAGTGGCCTCAGGGGAAAGGTGGTGACGACGCCGGGATGTGCCATCGCCCCTGGATCTCGGCCAAACGTTTGTCTGAGTGTCGTTCTTTGCTTTTCTCTGTCCTAACGAGTAGTTATGAACTCTAAGCATTGAGGGAGAGAGTTTCTGAGTTGCGACGAACATCATTTGAACGCTTATGATATACTTAAACAAATTTACTAACCTTAGATAGATGATCACCAAAAGCGTAAATCACCGCAAGCGTTGGTCTTGTTTTACGCAAATTGAATGATATGGCAAGTGTTTATCTGTCCTCACGAGTAAGACTTCTGCGCAACCCTCTTAACATAGGGCTAGGGTCACTCTCGCACGTGACAGATGACACAAGGCAGTCTCTCACGTGAGAGAATGATATAAGGCAGTACAGCAGCATGGGGCACTACAACTGAGGAGCTCCAGTGAGTACAGTTTTGCTGCGTACTGCTCTATTAGGATTCCTTTCCTACGCAAAAAATAAAACACTTTAAAGTCGATAGTCACTCTTTGCTCACGCTCGTGATCTTACTTTTGACATTTAAGGGTCCAGTTAAGAAGCGAGCAGAGTTTTTGACACACGGGTTGCACACCCCAATATACTTCTATGCATTCACCGCATAGAACAGTTATTTAAAAAAGCAGGTCAGGCTTATATGCAAGTAACTTTACGAATAGTCCTCCATAGATTTGGTTTCAGACTCAAACTTGGTACATAAATGAGCTGCATGACTCTGGAGCGATATTATCTAGAAAGGGAGATGTCGAATTAAAATGATTATACTTACACGCATTGAATATTCCCAGATGTGTACTTGATCGAAGAATTACGGAAAACCAAGAATAGATTTGCACGTAAAATCTTATCAAGCTTTGAGGCAACGTTCGGTTACCTTTAAAAAGGATTGTTTTGAGGGGATACTCTGCATTCCATTCTACGGAATTCGGTTTGTGAAGATCTACGTATGCAATGTTGAAAACTAGTGAACATTACGGTTCAATGATTAACAACATGATTACGGAGTTCACTTAGAGGGCATACCCTAATGAACTTAGTGACCTGTTAAGACTTACATGTTAATATAAGTCTGTGAATTTTACAATTTGTTTCTTGCAATAGTTTACATCTCTTTTAGTCTAAACTGCTCCCTGTACACAGAAATTAAACTATTTCCGTTTGTAAAAGTAGAGTCTGAATGTACTTACGTTTCGTTAGTCAAATAAATGTTTTATTAGTATAGATAAAGCCCGAGTACGAGGGCTTTTCTGGTATATAAAGTCCAACCCAACGATAAAATGTCGAGGCCGCAGGCCGAGACATTTTATCGTAGGGTTGGACTTTATATACCAGAAGAGCCCGAGTACTGGGGTTTTATCCGACTTAAAAACTATCGCCCCTAACTGATATATTTCGTTTTCAATGTGTTTACGTCAACCGTCCCCTTTGTCAATGTAACATGTTTAGGATATGAATTAAAACTTTTATTTGTGAAATAGCCTTCTAATGTAATGGAACATCCTATAAATGCCCTAGGGCACATTATATAAATGCCCTAGGGCACAGCAGATTTTGTGTTGCAGCTGCCAAATTTGAATATTAAAACGTACCAGATGTCTACAGAATATGACATGTTCACTTTTGATTGGACAGTACTTTACTACGGCGCTGTCATTCGTTTCTGGAATTTGGTGACCAAGGCTTTACGAGTAAATATAACCACCCTGAATTGAGCACTCTGATTGGTCAATCAACAGTAGATAGTTTTATTATTGAAGTAAAACTTAAATATATTATAAAGGCAGGATTATTAATATAACATTACTACTCAGAAAAAGAACCCGGGAAAAATTACGCTGCAAAACGTACGATGAAACACTACAGACATCAAAGTTGCAATACATAGGTTTCCAAGCATTGTGTAGACAGGATAAATCATTAAAAGTCCTGGAGGTGAAGAATTTCTGGAGAAAATGAATCCGAACTATTTAGTGTATTTATCCGTCACACGACGATATGATGTCAATCTACAAGGGTAGTACTTATATACATAGTAGAGTAGGTACAGTGCTGTTTTATTTTCAACTTTGTCTACCCGTTATTTGATTTTTTTACAATGTGTTATATCGGATTCGTAAAATCCATAAGAATCTCTATAAACACGTTCAATTGCTTTTTTCAGTAAATATACAACAAACGCTTGTTAAAACATTTGACAATCACTTTGTCAACTAGTAATACAATCTGGTCTAGTGCGCTATTTTGACAAAGTTTATGAAACTAGTGTGATCAATCAAATGTGAATATTAAGAATTCATAAGAATTACTGTCTTTTACAAACAAACGAAAAAACGTTATAATGCAACCCACACATTTGATTTTGCAAAATTGTACACAACCACCCTACATTACAAACTTTAAGAGAGACTGTCATCTCTAACCAAGTAAGCCTTCTTTCACAAGAATGGTAGTTGTTGGTATGAATACATTGTCATCTAGGGCAACTTGGAATATTTAATGACAACAGCGCTGCCAAATACAGAGATGTTGATATAACTGTATTGCTAGATTTACTAATGGATAACATATCTATCTTACACACCATCAGTCAAATAGCAAATAAGCAGATTATGATAGCTGAGAATACTAGCTAACAGAAAATCATGGTGGGTAAAATGCCTTAGAGGGGATGATTTCGATACCTGGCCAATGGACTAACTGTTTTGTGCATATTGTTCAAAAAATCACTTAAAATTGACACAAACTGAAAGGCTTAAGCTTTTTAACTTTCAAATATGCATCTTTTCCCAATAATACTATACATGTTTGGAAAGGCCTATTTCAGAGCTTTCAAACAGTATAACATTTATATGGTTTCATAATTCATGTTTCAAGGCAGAACGGGAAACATTACCCCTACCCCTTATATTATAATTTTGTTTAAAAAATCACTTAAAATTGACACAAACTGAAAGGCATAAGCTTTGTAACTTTAAAATATGCGACTATTCCAAATAAAAATATACATGTTTGGAAAGGCCTATTTCAGAGCTTTCAAACAGTATAACATTTATATGTTTCATAATTCATGGTTCGAGGCAGAAAGGGAAACATTACCCCTACCCCATATGTTGTAATTTCGTTCTTAAAAAATCTCTTAAAATCGACACAAACTAAAAGGTTTAAGCTTTGTAACTTTTAAATATGCAACTTTTCCCCATAAATCTATATATTTTTAGAAAGGTCTAATGCAGCACTTTCAAAAATGTAATATTTTTATGGTTTCATCATTCATGGTTTGAGGCAGAAAGGGAAGCATAACCCCTACCCCTTATGTTACACACGGATATATGGCATACCGCGTAATAAGAAAACAAACTCATGCACCCACTAAATCTCAAGACACATACTTTTAATGTTGTTTTTCTTGTTTATTACACTGAGTTCTTTCAAAAATATATAAATACCCTATGAAAAATTGTTTGGAGGAACGGGAACTTAATTATTGGGTGTGAAATTTAGCAAATTTTACGATTTACGGTCAATAGCCGATATAAAGTCTAATCGACGTTCGAATATTAATTTATTCCTATTAAGTTATATATCAATGAAAAGGCCATGATCTTTGCTCTCTAAAAATGTAACGTTAATTGTATTTTATTCTTTCTGTTTCCGTCGAGCGGTAAATACGTGACCCCTACCCCATTGTTGAAATCCAAGATGGCGGCCAAGTTGGCGGCAAAGATGGCGCCAAATGAACCCCATGGACACTATTTGATTTTGGGAACATCAAAATTCATTTAATATAGACCATAAGGATTACAAAAATGTAGGTTAAAAAATACATCCATGGGGTGCATGGGAACCCTACCTTCCGACTCGACTATATCCCAAATATTTGTTAGTTCCTTGTTATACACAACCCATGAAAGACCGTCCCTTGCATCATAAAGGGTTTTAGCAGAAATTGAAAGTTACAGAAAGGCATCTCTTAAGCTGTCTTTGTTAGCTATGACCCACTGTTCAAAGGTTTTTGACTCTGGATTTAGTTGTCTTGTCATCTTTGTACCGTCTTCGAACTTGCTTGCCTCGGTTTGGAAATATTCAAACATGGTGGCTAACTCGCTGGCTCCGCTGAATTCTAGCTTTGAATACTCCTCGGGAGTCATCTAAACACATGATATGACATATTAAGGTAAAAATTACATAGGTGATAAGCTCGTCATTTCAAATCAATTCCAACTGCTTTTTCTACAAATCTACATCGTTTTAAGTTCGTATGGCAGCTCAAAACAGGGACTGTGTTTTCGGCCCATTCTTAAATATATGCAGCATACACAAAAATTACCTTAACAATACCTTCGACGCATACGAAATAGACACTATTTTATATTATATTATAGCTTTGTCAATACCAGTGAATTTTGTGACGTCATCTCCCTACATTATTACTGATAATGTATTCCATTTTTCAGCATTGCGGCCCCCACAGCGAGCATAACAATATAAGTGTTTTTTTGGAAGACGAAAAAAGGACTATGCATTTACAGGAACGTATGGGATAAACCATGTAATACACAAAACGATGAATTTTGATAATGGTGCACAATATTGATAATAATGTTATACTGTACGATTTATTAATTTTTCTGAGTCCTCCCGCATGCACTCGTCGTCTGCTGTCTGGCTCGCGCTCAGCATGCAGTCCCCGTCAGATACGCTGCAGTGAGTACTGCACTGCGTTGTTTACAACATGGTTCGCTTCGGTGAAATATAACTCTTGCAAACTCCTAGACGATACTGGATTTTACACATGACATATTATGTATGCCAGTGGCCATGTAAATGATGCGAGCGTGAAAGGCTACTCGAACCAGCCATAAACGGGCCAACAACGGCAGCTGTCATCAACCTTGACCGGAAGTGTCTATGGAAATTACTTACGGAGCCATTCAAAGTCTCGGTCCAAGGTCAGCTAGCCTACTGCCAACAATCATGACGACCGTGGACTCTCCGTTGATCTAACATCTCGGCCACCTAGTTTCGATGCACTGACTGTAATCGGAGACAATTTTCATTCACCGTTTTTTCTCGTTGTCTGTGGTTTCACCTTGCCTTGTTTACGACATCGCGACGGAGACCTTCCAGTATGCTTGTCAACTGTGCCTTTCAAGCACCCGTTTACGTCTCGTTTTCTCGTTCGCCGAAATAGCTCTTCTCAATAAGCCATCGAAAATTAAATTTATAGACACAATTTTTAATAAAATTTAAACATTTGAATAACATTGTTGAACTCTGTTGATATCGTTTGCAATTGAATGCTGTACTACTAGCGACATAATAATGATCTTATTGATCAGCTGACACCATGCAGCTCGCTGATCATGCTGATGTTGATGCATGAACATTCTGTATTTTTTATGTCTGGCACTTCACTGTGTCGGCTTTTTGAATGGCGTGATATTGAAAGGCGATGTTTCAAGTTCGATATAGACGTTAGGGATGCAATTCCTTTTCATTTCCTTCGAAAATACATCGTTTTTTAATTCCAAATTGAACCGTGCAAGTGCTGCTCATTTTTTTGTGTTGAACGTGCGTGTTCAGTGCAGTGCAGTGCAGTGTGGAGTGCGTGTAAATGTATACAGCATACAGAGTCAGGGCCGATCATGCCGGACGACGCTCACTGGTTCACTCAGTTTAAATTTCCCTTTTTATTCGTTTTCTACATTTACAAATTCACTGGCATTGCCAAAACTATAAAATAATAGCAATAATGTACCCCCTCCAGGCCCATAATGGACTCAAGCCAACTTTGCACTCCATAATGTACTCGGCTTCGCCTCGTACATTATGTCGTGCAAAGTTTGCCTTCCTCCATTATGGGCCAGGAGGGAGAACATTATTGCTTAACTTAATCTTGATTTTGATATTTAAGTGCAATTTAAGCATTTTGTTCCTAAGCGTTGGCTGTCATGTCTCCCTGGTATACAATGTAATTATACTAACAGGAGAATTTTTATGTTCTTTTATGTCCAACTTGTGCGTGCAAGTTGTTAAACTTTTTGTGACATGATGATATAATTTCATGAAAATAACGAAAACGCACATGCAGAAATATCACTCAACGACTAAACAAGTCTCGAAACCTTAAGATATATATTTTGATTTATCCCAACATTATATTGTAAGAGATAGCAACAATTCATGAATATATTGAGCTCCTTAAGCAAATGTTGAATAAGTAAGAGACTTACATCACTTGCTTTGAAAACTATTGGTGAGAGATGACGAGACAAGATCTCTGCGCATTCTGCCATTGAAAGTCGGTCGCCAACCAGAGGAATCCTTTTACCAATGAACTCAGAAGGTTTGTCAAATATGGTGGCAATGGCTGACCCTGCGTCCGTCAGACTGATGATGTCCCATGCTTTGTCTCCCAAAGGAAAATCTAGACGTGTCATAAGAAGTACGCGATTTGCCAATGTAAAATAAACTGTTGACACACCGAAAACAGTAAAAATAGATATGCAAAATAATTTCACAATTTAAACTGTGTAGGTTCACAGTTACAGTAGAATGCCTCAAGGGATAGACAGTTTTAATCTCAAATTTTAACTCTACATGTTTGGTCTGCCACATGGAGAGGGGGCTCAATTCGAAGCTTATGGAATAAGCTTATTCATTAAATATTCTATCGTATTCAAACTCATAGCGTACGGCACCAAATCACCTGATGACGACATATCAGTCAAAACCGCTCGTCCAAATTCCCTACCGTTTCAAAGAGTGGTTCAATAACCAAGCTAAGTTGTTACAACCATTGTGACTGCGACCCCTCCACACGCTGTAGACTTCATAAAGCATTCTCAGACACACACTCACTATCAAACATCGCACACAAACCTTGTCAAAGCAATGAAGACATCGCTTAACTGGGAGTAAGTAAACTTTACACTAACCTACTTTTGCTTAAATCGGTAACCTTTCCGATAGAATGAACACACGGATATCGAATTTTGACTTTATAGTGTGGTAAATATTGGGAAATTTCTTTTTCGACTGCCCAAAAATTGCTAGACAGTATATACTGTAAAAGATCTTGCGCGATTGTTCGTGCTAGTGGTGTATACTCTAATACACAAATGAATATATAGATGAAAATGAATTAATAATAAGTTATGCGTCATAAATGTACTACATTATTATAGTAAAATGAAATTTATTGACTTATACTTACTTCATTTAATTAAATCTGGAACCTGCATAAATATTCCAGTGATTTAAAATTAGGCGTGAAATGCAGAGATCGATTTCGTTACGAAATCTAGATCTCACTTAACTCTTTGTTTCTTACATGCCCTTGCCCTTAAAAACGATTACAATGGTTTGTTGTATTTTAATAAAGTGTATTTGGAATGACAAATTACTTTTCTTGAATCGATTTTATCACATCCTGCCTGCAAATTAATGATTTTAGCAAGTTAATCGTATAAGTAGTCAGTGAATTTATAAAAAAAAAACTCTGACATATCCAATGTTCTCGGAAATACACACCTATTGCTAACCAATTACCTAAAGAAAAAGCAAGCTTGCGGATTCTTGAAATGTCTATAATGATATAAAATGCGAAAATGTTTTAATCGTGGGGATTAGCTACTATGCACTTATTGATACTTACTTAATAAACGGGCGCCATCTTCAAGCTTTGTAAAGAAGAGATGATTCGCATAGTTTTCCATGTATGATGCAAACATCACACATGTCATAGGTATGCCAATCTCGTTGATGCAATCTTCTACTTCCAATTTGCCATGATATATAGCACAAGACCTTGCCTTGTGATCGTCTACTCGTTGTGCACCGCTAAAAATGAAGTGCTTGATACTGTTGGCTTTAGCAGCATCAGCCAATGTTTTACCCTGTAAATGATGTAAAATTTCATGTAAGTTTCATAAAACCATTTCAAGACGTTTTTTGAATAATGTGATGTTTTGAAGGACATTAGCAGAAATACGATTTAATATGAAAACTTACAGATTTCATCATAATTTGGAAACACCTGAACTTGATTATCCCTAGAGACTTACGTTTCAAATTTTTAAGTTGGGAGACTAGTAGTTTGAAGATTAAGACTTTTTGAATGACAATCACAACAATAGTCGTCACAATATTATATGGCAGCTTTCAGTACAATTTGCACGGATCTACACTTGGTCATCCTTAGGGACCAGTATATCAATATTCAAAGCTGTCAGATGAGCATTTAAGAAGAATATGTTTTTGACCAAAACTCATAAAAAATAGCCTTTAAATGCTACATTACAGATTTCATTGCAATTTGAAGAAACTGACACGGTAATATATGTACAAAACTTCAATGCTCTTCGACAAACGATTCCGAAGAAGACGTTTTGCCCAAATATGTCAAAATATTCTTATAATAGAAAATGATACATATCCTCATAAAATGATCAAATTTGCAAAGAATTTGCGCAAGGTCAGTAAGAAGAAAATATTAATTAAATCTGGCAATTTCAGTTTCAGCATTTTGACTGTTCTGCCCTTTTTCACCTCATTTGCATATTATCGACACTAACATGTTCATTTGAACAAAGTCACATCAACCTTGGCTGTATATAAACATCAAATACGATAGGTGCTACGGTTTTCATTTTTTTTATATGGCCGGGCGGACGTACGGACATACCTACCAACCAACCTACCTACATACATACATGTACATACCTACATACCTACATACCTACATACACACATACATACATACATACATACATACATACATACATACATACATACGTACGTACGTACGTACGTACGTACGTACGTACGTACGTACATACATACATACATACGTACGTACGTACGTACGTACGTACGTACGTACATACATACATACATACATACATACATACATACATACATACATACATACATACATACATACATACATACATACATACATACATACATACATACATGATGATAACATTTTGTGACCCACTCGGCTTTGCTTGAGAAATTCGAGTTATTGTGATATTGCAATAATTTTGCTGTTTGTGTAAAAGCTACTGTAACAGTAACTCTAACTTTTGACAGTTTTTTCGGTATTTTTATTTCATGTTTCAACTACAATTTCTTGGCGCTTTAACATTTTGTAATACTCTGTATTGTTAATGCAACTTGTCAGTGTGTCATGTGCATTAATTCTTATTGTTTAAAACTGACATTGAAGTCTAGAATTGATTTGACTACCAACACTAACACCGCAGCACACATATTTACAGTGAAAGTCAACTAGCTGAGTACTGGATATTTTGATATAGACTATGGGAAGTAAACTGATACTGACACATGCAACAAAAACTCGAAAAACAATTTCCAAAAGTTGCAGTTTCACATAGGTTGCAACGTGCACTATTTTGGTGTGGAATCACAGTCTGTTGGTATATTTATTTTCAGTCTATTTTAATCTGGGTCAAATTAAATTACTAACCAGATATGAACTGAATATGCTCACGTGTTTACAACAGGTTCATTAATAGTAGTACGCTTCACAGAACAATAAGGTATATGTTATCACTAATGAAGCAGGTTTTTTTCAATATCGCACAGTACTCTCAGATTTTAATCACTATTACAAAACTTTATTTAATATGCAAATGAGCTTTAATTAATTTGACACTGCTCAATGCTTCATGGGACAATTAGAAATCCATCAGATCAACATTGTAGTACGTTTTATTTAATGCAGTATTTTTAGAGTAATGTCACTAATTACAAAGCTTATTAAATATGCAAATAATCCCTATATCAACTTGACACTGTTCAATGATTCATAGCACAATTAAATATTTATCAAATCAATATCTGTAGCACGTTTCACAAAATTTGGTGCCGTAATTTCAGAGTTACCGGTATATACCTAATTACAAAGTTTATTAAATATGCAAATGAACCGTTAATTAACTTTACACTACTAAATGCTTTACAACACAGTTAGATATATGTCAGATCAGTATATGTAGCAGTTTTCATCTGATTTGATGTAGTTATTTCGGAGTTGTATGACTACTTATAAAACTTCATGAAATATGCAAATGAGCTCATTATTAACTTGACACTGTTCAATGCTTTTCAGTACAATTGGATATTTATCGGATCAACATCTGTAGCAAGTTTCATCAAATTTAACGCTGTAATTTCGGAGTAGTATCATTTATTACAAAGTTCATTAAATATGCAAATAAACCCTTAATTAACTTCACACAAGTAAATGCTCTACACCACAATTAGATATCTGTCGAATAAGTATCTGCAGCAGATTTCATAACATTTGGTGCAGTTATTTTGGAGTTATATCCCTAATTACAAAACTTTATAAAATATGCAAATGACCTATTTGTTAACTTGACACTGCCAAATGCTTCTCAGTACAATTAGATATTTATCAAAACAATATCTGTACCCAATTTCAAAGACTTGGGTGCCGTAATTTTAGAATATATACCTAATAACAAAGTTCATTAAATATGCAAATGAACCCTTAATTAATTTCACACTACTGAATACTTTACACTACAGTTAGATATCAGTCGGATCAGTATCTGCAGCAGATTTCATCACATTTGGTGAAGTTATATCGAAGTTATATGACTAATTACAAAACTTCATAAAATATGCAATGACCTATTTATTAAATTGACACTGTCCAATGCTTCTAAGTATAATTAGATATATATCAGATCAACATTTGTTGCAAGTATCATCAAGTTTGGTGCAGGAATTTCAGAGTTATCTCACTAATAACAAAAGTTCATTAAATATGCAAATGAGAAGGCAATTGACATGACACTCACAGTATCATCATAATGTTCTGAGATTGTCATCTGTGAAAAGTTTCATGAAATTTTGTGCAGTATTTCTTGATATATGTCTACACTGTCATTACCGTCTCCATAGGGAAACCATTGTACGAAAAAAACGATATTGCATAACTTCATTAATATGCAAGCCACATTAACCAAAATCTAATCAGTTCTTGCAAGTAGCATATGGTACCTGTGTACCAAATCTGACTTGAATCCGTTCAGGCGTTTTGAGTTATCGTGTAAACAGATTCAAACACACACACACACACACACACACACACACACTAACACACGCACACACGGACAGACAGACAGACATCGCTATGACAATAGCCCACGTGTTTACACACGTGAGATTAAATTACTAAAAATGAAAAGGCTGCTACCTGTACATATACATCTATATATGCTTTGTATTGACAAGAATGTGTTCTGTGTAGTATGGGCGCATCTCTCAGTAATCCTGCATCACATAGCTTACTGGTTCTCAAATGCTGATTATTAGATTGTTTATATTGAAACCTCAAAACTCAGTCAGCTGTCAAATATTTTGTGCAATGTTGACCCACGTACAGGGTACAAGGTTTAGTCCTTTGCCATAAGACAGAACTTCCGAAATTGTTACTAGAAAGCTGTAAATATTAAAGATCAAATAGCCATAGTGTACTAAATATATTATCCTAAAATAGATCTTACTTTGATACAGATCCATCGAACATTAAATACAATTTCTGTCATGTATATGCATATTTCCCACCATGGGCCCCCAGTGTATGGTATAGACTAAGCCATGTCCAATAGGTAAAAACTTACCATGTTTGAAAATCAAGTGTCCACCAACCTCTTTGAGCTTTACGTGGAATCTGTGTTTTATCACAGATGTGTTTTGTGATTACAGCGAGCTAATCTGCCTACCTTACATCTTCACCTTAATTCCCCTAGCTAATCAGCTCTTCTACCTGTGACCTTTATCAATCTTGCTTGTGAAAGTGTCAAAATAGCTTTTTTGAAATATTCAATACTAGATGATAGAATCCTTTTCTCCAACTAACACATTGCTTTCCGTCACGTTTCATCCGATACGGCCAAGTTTATGAAAAATCTCTACCTGTCTGATCTCTATGTTTACATCATATAGGTCACTGTGGAAAGTTGTCGAAAAAAGGCCATAGCAGCCATCCAATGCCGCAACGATGCTTGTCATGTCGTCTAAGTCAGCCTTCACGACCTCTGCACCTTGAATAGAAAGAACCCTATATTTATTAAAATGACCTAATGTGTGTATCACATTTTTTACACGCCCGTATAAATGTATCTGTGAATATTATTATTATTTCTAATCTTACGTATGTATGTATGTATGTATGTATGTATGTTATGTATGTATGTATGTATGTATGTATGTATGTATGTATGTATGTATGTATGTATGTATGTATGTATGTATGTATGTATGTATGTATTTTTGCGTGTGTGTAGTGTGTGTGTTTATGCATTCTTGTTCGTATATGTATGTGTGCACGTGCGTACGTATGATGAATATATGTATATATGTACATGTATTCTACATGTATGAGGAAATACACTATATGCATGTGCGTATGTTTGTGTCGTAAATGTATGCATACATATGTATAGCCAAGGTATATATGTATGTATGTATGTATGTATGTATGTATGTATGTATGTATGTATGTATGTATGTATGTATGTATGTATGTATATATATATATATATATATATATATATATATATATATGTATGTATATATAGTACTCTATCTTTTCTATCTCTTAAATAATCGTGATTGTGTAAATTATATTTTTTTATATTTTGCGCCTCGTATGGACGGATGGATGGATAGATTGATGCAAGTACATCCGTAGTTGGAGGGTGCGCGCGCATGTGTTGTTACTTCAATGCAAATGTCGAAACAAAGGCGCATGAATGTTCAAATCACCAATCAATTAACATCACAGCACTGTTAAAATGTAATGATATTCCATTTTTAAGTTCAGATCCACGTCGTCAGGTTGTGCTCCAAGTAGTAAAAAGAACTTTAAATGACCGTGTTCAACGTTTATTAATGTTTTTATTACAGTCCATCAAAGGTAACAGCTAATGAAGCTTTAGATTCGATTGCCTAAAATGAACAAGTTATACTTACCTAGTTTCTTCAAAGCAGCTGCTTTTTCACTCAAAGGATTTCTGGTAATTGCTCTCACTTTGTACTTTGACTCTTGTAGAAGTGCCCTTGCCACTGAACCCCCTTGAGAACCAGTAGCACCAACCACTGCAATGAGTTTATCCATCCTTGTCGACTGCCTCCTGAAATGTTTGTTGTGCTCCGGTTACAGTGTGCCTATTGAGACCAAGTAAATATAAATTGTTCATTTTTCGACAACTTGTTTTCAGTAATTCTCGTTTCAATCTTCATTCCCCGAGACGTGCTGAAATATCCCCTATCCCTCTTCTCGTCGGCCTCTTTTTACTATAATCGCAATCTTTATCATTTCATACGCCTAGATCATAATCAGTATAAGTCATGACATATGACAACCGAAGAAATCTGTCCTCCGCCTGGCAGGGTCGAAAAATTGCCGGCCAGGATTCAGATTTTTTAAGTTGTCTATGTGAATCTTGATAAGGAAATTCGAGATCGTGACCATGAGGCCCGACGCGACGGACAATTGCCTAAGGCCATTGGCAGATTAAAATGAAATAAATCACATATATTGGAGCAAATAAGGCATAAAGGAATGACAAAAATAGTTAAATGAATGAAATCTAACGTTATTTTTGAATGAGCAAAACAAGTCATAAAATAATCATCTAAGTATTTAAACTAGTATCTGTCCACGTCAAATATTGACATGCTAGGAAAGATCGTTGTATTCCTGAGTGGAAATATAGACTTATTTAACAGAACGTCGTGAAGCTTTGCAGTCATACCTGGCACACCATATTGAAATGTAAATGTATTTGTGCCGAAATTACCGAGGGCGGTACTGTCTTCACCAGTTGCCTAAAATTTGAGTGGCTTTGCGTACACCAGGGATATCATGCACGATAGGTATTCAAGATGAAAATTTGAAAGCTCGAGTCAATTTGCCTGTGTATGATCTACAGTATAAAATCAACTATTGTGCTATGGTCGCCTATTGGAAAGTAGTGACCTTTTGATGCCAGTCACATCATACTATTACAAAGGATCCACGGACAATCCGCGCAGGCTACGGATGTCATTTTTTAAAATTACGATACGGCACATGAAACATTTTTATTTGCCATGCATGCTATATACGGGAAAGCTTTATCGTTAAGTCAACAGGTTGCAAATCTAAATTTTCAGTCGATAGCCAATCCTAAATAGGACTTAGGTCTCCGTCTTTGGGAGGTACGTTCTGGACTTTTCTACTCAAGGTCGTCACTGGCCCTGCGCAGAAGAGTAAGAGAACGCGTCTTTGTATTGGCTCGATAAGTTCGCCTTCTTGATAACCTTTATGAACTCTAGGCATTGAGGGAGGGAGTTTCGGAGTCGCGACATGGCCGATAAGTTAGCCTTCTTGATAACCTTTATGAACTCTAGGCATTGAGGGAGGGAGTTCCGGAGTCGCGGCAAACATCATTTGAACGCTTACGATATACTTAAACAATATACTGACCTTAGATAGATCACTACACGCGTTGATCTTGTTTTACACAAATGATATGACAAGTGTTAAGCTGTCTTGACGAGTAAGGCTACTGCGCAACCCTCGTAAGACAGTGATACGCAGGTCACTCTCCTACGTGACAGATGACTTAAGGCAGTACAGCAGTACGGGGGCACTACAACTGACGAGCTCCACTAATACAGTGCTGCTGTATACCACCACGGGCGGCTGGGATTCCTTCCCTACGCTAAAACTCTTTAAAGTTGATAGTCACTCTTTGCTCACGTTTGTGGGTTTAATTTTGACTTTTAAGGGTCCAGTTCAGAAGCGAGCAAAGTTTTCGGCACACAGGCTGCACACCCCTAATGTACTTTCATGCAGCCACCGCAGTTATTTGGAGAAAGTAGGTCAGGCTTAGATGCAAGTGACTTTGCTAATAGTCTTCTTTCACAGATTTAGTTTCAGATTCTCACTCGTTCCGTAAATGAACTGCATGACACTAGAGCGATATTATATGGAAAGGGACAGAAGGGAGATGTCGAATCAAAGTGATAATGCTTAAACGCAATGAATATTCGGTTGTCAAATAAATGTTTCATTATTATTATTGAAGTAAAACTTAAATATATTATAAAAGCAGGTTTACAAGTATAATTTTACTAGTCAGAGAAAGACTCCGAAAAAAGTTACGATGCAAAATGTACGATGAAACACTACGAACCTGAAAAAATGCAATATATAGGTTTCCAGGCATCGTTTACACATGATTAAAAGTCCTGGAGATGAAGATTTCTCGAGAAATTGAATCCCAACTTCAACTCACTGTGCCTTGCGCTATTCATTGTGTATACATATCCGTCACACGATGATATGATGACAATCTACTAGGGCCGTACTTACACGCACAGTAGGTATGAATTTGATTATTTCTCTGACGACTCGTGTTAGGGACGCTGTTGAAAAATTCTAAGTCCACCCGTTATTCGATTTTTTACTATGTGCTTTATTGGATTTCTAAAACACTTGTCATAACTTTTGACATCATTTTATTAACTATTAAATCCGCTCTAAAGCGCTATTATGACAAAGTTTATGAAACTAGTGGGATCAATCGAATGTGAATATTAAAGAATTATAAAGAACGATTATGTCGTTCACAAACCTACAAAAAAGTTTTAAATTTAATCCACACATTGCAAAATTGTACACAACCAACCTACATGACAAACTTGAAGAATGACTGTCATCTCTAACCAAGCAAGCCTTCTTTCACAAGAATAGTAGTCGTAGGTATGAATACATTGTCATCAAGCGCAACTTGGAATATTCAACAACAACAGCTATATTACACTATATTTCCTAATTGACAACATATCTATCTAATTTGCGAGCATGAAATTCAGGCAATCAGATATATGTCTAATATTCATAAGAAAGAAATAAACACGAGTTTTTGAAAATTAATAATCTTTATGGGGTAGATCTTACAACTCTGATTATTGTATCTGAATTGACTGGCCGAGAATAATATATTCTATTGAGAGAGTTCAGGTTATATGAGCTTCGTTTACCGTACAATTGTTTTCATTGTTTTTTCTCTTGCATTCGCACTTGCCCACAAATTAAATGCATGATACACCCTTGAAAGTGACCCGGCGAGCCCTTAATTTACAACTGCACGTAGAGTTTGATACGTTTTTTGTGATTACTTATTAGGCACAGGGGAAATATGGCGGTTCAGTAAATACTCCTAACAAAATGAAATGGGACAGGCACAGAAGAAATTGACCGGTGAATTAAAAGAACATTCTTAGAGCACCACACATCAAAATAGGTTATTAATATCTTTATTGATCAATTTTAGGCCCCTATTTACATAGTAATTACTTTATTACTTGTGAAAAGTAATATCTTATCGTGTTTACTTTAATAAACACACATCATCCACATAGCACTGGCAGAAAGAGAGAGAGAGAGAGAGAGAGAGAGAGAGAGAGAGAGAGAGAGAGAGAGAGAGAGAGAGAGAGAGAGAGAGAGAGAGAGAGAGTGTGTGTGTGTGTGTGTGTGTGTGTGAAGTTACGTTATCAGTAAAAAATTCACAAATCACAAAAATCAGTATTGGAAAGTTGGAGTGACAGTTACCTCTTCAGTGGCATTCTTTTAGCTTTTGGACTTTGTTAAATCTGACGAAGGAAATAAGTTAGAAGCTGGTGAGAAATATAAGAACTTTGTCCTTTGGCAATATGTACTTTTTGACTTGAGAGACGAAGACTGCAGATAATGGGTTCAAACCATATAGAGATTAGGAGGTTTAAGAGCAGAGTTATTAAAACTTGTGATGTGATCACAACCTTTTGCGATGTTCTCTCTTCTCTCTTTAACATCAAGGTAATATTTCGAACATTTATAGCAACTGAGGGAAATCTATATATTTGACTATGAATACACGGTGACTTCTATTATTTCTTGTTCAGTCTAACTTATATAATATTTGTTAGCTTCTACACTGTAAAAATAGCGGACGCTAGACGCGTCTTTACGCGTTCAAAATGTACATGTCGGTGTTCAAATTTGAACGGCTGGTGTTCATATTGTTAACACTAGTGTTCATAATATTAACAATGATGTTCTAAACCTGAACACTATGTGTTAACAACGATCTCCTCAAGTGTTCAAAAACTCAGCATCTTAGAAATTTTACAATACTGTGAAACAATTAACAGTCTTTTGTGTTTTTTACTTACAATGGCTATATTAAATTTACTATTGCTTCACTGTCCGGTAAACGTACACGGATTTCGGTGTAACGAATTTCACACTAAGTGAAAAATATTTCCGGCCTGCAATTGCTGAAAGCATGTTTTTTCTAAAAAAGGAAGTATACAAAATAATTTTACACGTTTATTACGGGTTGAAAGTTTAAAAATTAGAAAAGAAAATCAGAAAACCACCATGAACGTTTTAATTTTAACATCGGCGTGCAAGAAGCGTTCTACTTCTAAACACTTGGTGTTCAAGTTTGGTGTCTTTTCCTATCCCATGATGCATCCAAACGGAAGTTGCGACATTTTTCTTGTAAGCGCACCCTGAAGTCGTGATCGTGCGGAAGCAAGACCAGAAAGGGTAAGTTCCCTCCAAAATAGTGAAAAGCTATTAGATTTTTGAAGCATCTATATTATCGTCCTTTGAAATGCATTGTATTGTACCTTGAAATAGCTTAACTACGTGAAGAAACCTTTTTTTTCTTTCATGGCTGGTATACCAACAACTGGCTGTGAATACGCAGTGGTACTTTGGCCATGGCCTATCGATCGATCTCACTCGGGTCAAGGGTCATAGCAACACAACTGTAGCGATAACCCTTGACCTGAGCGCGATCGATACGCCTTGCATAGTGCTGCTGCGTAATCACAGCTAACACATGTCTTTTAGTAGACACAATCGCATGTAAAACATCACGTAAACATCGTAGAGTATACATTGTATTGTTTCAGCATATGAGAGTTTGGCTTTTTTATTTTAATCAGTTGATGACAAGAAGCAGCAAATATTTTGTAACAGTATTGAAGAGAGGCACTGTATATGAAAGTCTCCCCTTTTCCTTAACCTAATCAGTCCCTTGTCTTTCATTTAAAGTTTCATCTCGCCATATTACCTATTGTTGCATTTTTCAGGATGTAAAAAGTTGGATTTAACTGAAAATGGAAGAGTTGTCACAGAAGCTGGTGATACAGATAATGAAGAAGATGAGTGTACAGGTAGCTGTCTGGAAACAAGTGTGAGAACCTCAGTTCATCTCTAATGTACATTTAAACTTCCAAGGGTCAGTAACTGAATTTTGATAAATTTCTGTATTTTTGTTCTGAATTAATCTAAGCTTTGGTAGCATGCTATGATCTTTGAAAGTTTATGCCCTTGAAACATTTAGTTGATAATAGCCTGCTACCAAACCGTAGATTATTTTGTATTGTAGCTCAACACGTCTCTTGTACTTAGCAACTGGTTTTTAGCTTTGCTGTCAGTTAAATAGGTGGATGTGTAGCATTATCCTCAAATTTGTACATCCAGAGGTTTTTCTTCAAAACAGCCTCTACGAATCCTTAAATATATGGATTACATGTCCCAAGGGATTACCCTCATCAGATATGTTCAAATTATGCTGAAATATGCAAATTTATTTCTGAGGCAAATTTGGCTATTTTTTGGAAAAATCTTCTCTTTTACTCACGTCTTCAATATTTGGTAAACATGTCCCTAAAAATGACCTTAGTCAAATTTGTGCTAGGTGTGATGAAATATTCAATTTTTTTATATTTACTGGCAAGTTTTGTCATTTTTGGTCAAAAATATCTTTAAAAAATCTTTTCAAAACTGCTAATCGGTTAGCTTTGATATTTAAGACATAAGCTTAGATCTCTACTGATAGTCTTTTTCAGATTGTTCAAATTATGCAGAAATTTGCAACTTTGTATTTTTAGGACATTAAAGACATTTTACACATTTTTAAGACATTAAGGATTACCAGAATGTGATATATTCAAGTTATGATAAAATGTACATTTTTTTTCAGTTTAAGGTGATTTTTACCATTTTTGGTAAAAAAAATTGTATAAAAATTAATAGCAGGGTACACCAGAATTCGAAAGGTCTTTACGAATATGTTTTAAATTTCTGAGAAGTATATTTTTGAAATGTCACCAATTTATTTCAGGGTTTATTTAAAGATATTACAAACAAACAAACCTTTTGTTTATGAAGGACTTTGTTGGACAAGGAAATAGGTTTTACCCTGCCAAGGACCCACTTTCCCCACTCTCTGCATGTTGTGCCTTACTGTGACACTTTGACAACTTAACATGTTGTGTTTACTTTAGTGTGGATATACCATATATACCATGTGCTCTAGAGAAGCCTTGACTAACTCCTTTTTTCTTCAAAATTTACAATTGTCTATACAAGAGGAAATGTCTTTAAGAAACCATCTTACAAAAATGGGGTATGCACTTTTCAACACAATAAGTATGCCAAATTTTGAGCTTTTTCAGATGATTTTTGTACATTTTAAACAAGTATGAACATAAAACGTAATCCACAATATGGTGATTTTTATTGCTTATGTTTTTGATAGGAAGGTGTTAACACTGTTGGTTTTTTCCTCTGACAAACTTTACATACAAAGTTGCGATGTTTATTAGCCCATTTTACAGTAAATTATTGTATTTCATTCTAGAAATGTTTCGTGTATTTTTAGAATAAATAATTTTACTGGATATCAATGGTCTGTAACGTTATTTCAAGGCTTGAACACCCCGTGAACGCCCAAAATTAAGGTGTTCAACAAGCGCGCATCATGTGTTCTAGCCTTAACACACTTATCGTTGAACGGCGTCCATGCGTTCAAAAAGTGTTACAGCCCTTTGAACGCGTAAAAGCGTTCAATTTTTTGAACACATTTCCTGTGCAACGTGTGTTCAGATATGGAACACATGGCGTTCAATATAATGTCTGATGAACACGTAGCGTTCAAAATCTGCACACGTGTGTTCAAAAATTGAACGTTGGTTGAACACGTAGTGTTAAATTTCTGAACGTCTACAGGCGTTCAAAAAGTGTTACAAAAAGGCGTTTAATTGGTGTTCTATCCTTTAACACTTAACTTTACAGTGTAAAAACTCACTATCTGTGGAAGTCCATCGCCTAACGTCGTTCAGGGGTTTCAGAAGAAATTAGAAGCTACTGAAAGGCATCTCTCAAACTTTCTTTGTTAGCGATGACCCATTGTTCAAAAGTTTTCGACTGTGGATTTAATTGCCTCGTCAGATTTGTCGTATCTTGGGACTTGGTGGCTTCAGTTTGAAGATATTCAAATAGGGCGGCTATCTCGCTGGCTCCCTTGAACCCCAACTTAGAATACTTCTCGGGAGTTATCTAAAACGTAATATGATATGTAAAAGAAACACAGAATATTGTGCGTTTAAATCCAATCCGACTGCTTTTCCGACGAGCCTACGTCCTTTAAGTATGAATGGAAGTTCAAAATTAGATTTCGCTTTGAGGCTTGCATCATCATGTTAGCTTTAAATGTAAGCAACACACCGCAATTGGCAAACACAATGCTGTGGTCTCTAAGGAAGTGAGAATTCATGTGTTATCTTCAAAGGCCCTGAACACTGTTGTCATACAGAACATAGTTAAGCATCATCATGATATTAACGTACAGTTTTAGCATTCTGTTAAAGGAGTGAGAGTTGTCCTGTCTTGTTGTTTACAAAGGTATGCAATTCAATGTCAGAGTAGACAATATGCATTTCTTAGTAAAACGTATGGGAGTTATTCATAGTATTTTTGAACACGATGATATCATTTTAAGCCACATTCGAAAATACGCTCAGACATCACATCATATATAAAGATATGAAAACTAACGACTAAAGCAAAGTTTTAAACCTAAAAGATATCTATCGAATTTATCCCAAGATTATCTTCTACGAGAGATACCAACAACTTTCGAATATGTTCAAATTGTTTCAATAAACATTTTACAAGTATATAAGACTTACATTACTAGCTTTGAAAACGATCGGCGAGAGATGTCGGGACAAAGTCTCTGCGCATTCTGCTATTGAATGTCTGTCACTAGCCAAGTGAATCCTCGTACCGATGTACTCAGAAGGTTTGTCAAATATGGCGGCAACGGCTGTCCCAGCATCTGCCACGCTAATGATGTCCCAGGCTTTGTCTCCCAGTGGAATATCTGGATGTATTAAAAGAACGTGTACACAAAACAAAATGAAACCATGTGACGTTACCAAAAGGCGCCTGGCTGAATAATGTTTTGCGATTCATGGTGGCGGAGTCCGGCGACATGAGAAAAAATGCCGAGAGGTTTTGACCGTTTGACCTCGCTGTTAATTTTATGCAGGAAATTACAATAACAATGCTTGGTCGAAGACGTATTGCCTTGAGGGCGGGATAGCCAGTGGTATAGGGGGAGGAGTACCTTCAAGATAGTGATAAGTGGTGCGGATTACCGTCGCCTAGGTGTCTGGCGTATACGCGTGCCAAAAGACACCTATGGTTGATTTTCGGTGACCAGTCTGATGGCACAGTTGCAAATACCTGGACTGAACTATTCTGTATTTTGTAGGTGTCGTTGGCACTTTGACAATAAAAGTAAAGATGCACACATATTGAGTTTATTGTCTTGTTTATGAGCGGCCAGTATTTCCAACGGCGTAAATTGTGTGCATTTGCCCTAGAATAAATGATTTCGAATAAAACATCGCGAATGTAACCACATTCCTTAAGCTCGACGTACACTTAATTGCCCCAAAGAGCCATGGAATCGCCCGACTTCGATATGAGCCTACAGAAATTTCAAAATGCCAGATGACTTTATTTTTATAAACATAGACAGTATAGCGAGAACTGTCTATGGTAGAAGAGAAGAGAAGAGTTCAATGGCTCAATGGCTCCCCCAAGTGTTTACACGACCGAAAGTGCGAGGTAAGTTGATATTGTACACTTTAAAAATGCGATACGTTATCTCGTCACATGCACCCGTCCTTTACATTTGTTTGGTTTTTTTTTCAATTACTGTTTGTCAGTGATTTTATATGGCAAGAGCCATCTTCGGCATCCAAAAACCATTTTTTGGCTTTTTATGTCTACCCGTTTTGTTAATGTTGTTGATGATGATTTATTGTTGGTGGTAGCGGTGGCGGTATTGCTGTTTTTATCCCTGAAGTTATTGGTTTTATAGTTCTGGTGTCAAACTTCGAATAAATTGCCAAGTACCTTGACCAAAACCTAAGTGCCCGCTATTGATATGCGTCATAAGGTAACAAGTGAGAACGGCCCCACGCCTCGTCCGAGAAAACGGCCCCGCGGCAGCACGTGAATCGTCGCGATGACAAAGCCTGCTTGTACCAGGCAAACGAATTTCAAACGAATCGGTGTTTGACAATGAACTTACGGACATTCATAAAAAGAAATCGTTTAAATTGATGCGTCCATTTACAAGTTCAATGACACGATGGCAAGGGCAAAGACGCGGCCTGTGCACAATAAGCCGTGAACCAGACAGCTTGTAAAGCTCAACAAAATTTGATTCACGAATCCCGTTCGTGTCCCAGTTAGTTTTTCTAAAAACTTGGACTATGGTCTTGATTGCCTTTTTTTCTCGGCCAGACCAAATTAATACCTACCCAGACAAAAGTGTCGTAATGTTTGTGTATCGAACAGGCGCACTGCAGAGTAAATTAAAGTTCTATCGCCCAATGGTCATGGAAATCATTCAGGATCACCATTTTGCCTTGACTTTTGACAATGAACGGACATAGACGAATAGAACTTTGCTTTTAATACTCCTTTATTTCCCCGTATGATCGACTTCACTATTACGTACATTTGGTCACAGGTCACCCAGAAAAAAATGAGTGGGTTCAATGATACTGTGGCCGGAAATTTTTCAGAGCGAGAAATTTTCGCAAACTTCGCGAGGGCAAAAGAAAGCGAAAACAAATCCTTGGGATATATGTAAAAAAAAAAACATTGCGTGATTTACATCATGACATGTAACACGTTTACTCAATGCCATGATCACTGAACTTTTATAGTAAGCCTGTCACCTTGAAGGTAATACTGTAGATAACACGAGGGCTTCAAACGCACAATGGTACAAACAACACCACAAGTGTGGCCGTCCCCGTCTCGGGGCTGTTCTCGGAGCGGGACCGTTTTCTCTGGTTTTCCGTCAATGTTTTCCACCACGGACAAATGGTAACAACACTGAACAAAACCTGAATTATATGCTTGTCAAACCAGTTTGTGTCAGTGCCGCCGGTCACGCGCACCACCCAAAAGTTTGACCGTCACTTAATATCGAACAGTATTCAAAGAAACAGTCCTACTAATTACTGCCGTCCCTGCCCGTCATTCTTCTAGCAATGCCGTCATGAAATTGGCCTTTTCAATACAGTAATAGGTCGATATCTTAATATTCCACAACATTGTTTGTGATATAAACTTATAAAATCATAGTCCAGGGCCCCCAAACCGCCGATCGATTTACGACCCGATAGTTATGCCGCTGACGCTGATATTCACCGTTGGTTGCCTGTGTGTGCGTACATGGACAGTCTGCATAGCCTTGAATGTGGTCTCGGTTTTGATCAAACTTACAATTAAGGAGTATATATCAAAACAGATAAATGATTTATGTTTTCACATGGATTCACAAAAAGTTTCGCCCCGGTGTTCATTTTGGCCCTGGAATTCCATCTACCCACCCTTTGCAGAGTAGTAAGCTTATTGGGCAAGTAAACATGGATGCGCCGGTGCGATTCAACGATCAACCTGTATATCGGATCGAAAGTCAAAAATTTTACGGCTCGGACTATGATTTTACAAGTGTATATAGAAAGTATAAGGCGGGGGTATTATATATTGACTGATTACTGTAGCTATGATAGCTATGATAGGCTACATTCAGGACGGGCAGCGACGGCAGTAATTAGTAGCAAAACAGGTGGTTTTCACCGTGGGCAGAACTCGGTGCAATGATACTGAACATTAATAGTAAGCCCGTCACCTTGAAGGTAATACTGTAAGTGAAACAAGGACTTCAAAAGCATGATGTTACAAACGACACCACAAGTGAAACGTACACATAGAAATACACGCGTTCCCACGTTGTGCCCACCCGACTGATACTGCTGGATAGTGTTAATTGGGTCGGTAAACAGTCAATTAATAGTTTAATTGACTACCTGGGTGATTGGCAGGTCGTGTCCAACGACGCATATGCAAAGCAGGCCAAAAGACAAAAGCCCCCAAAGTTATTGACAGCTGGCCAGGGGTCACCATGAATACGTAATGAAGCTTCACTACGCAGAAACTGCGTAGTCAAGCCCTTCTTAAACGGTCAAAACCTCTCGGCATTTTCCGGCATGGAGAAGGTCGTTTTAAGT
>NC_091945.1:10336578-10364078 GCF_041260155.1 Ptychodera flava | reverse complement strand
CCGCTATGCCTTGTGGAGGAAGGCGTTCCTTACAGAAAGTGACGACAGCTTGCAGTAAACGTCCTTGCTTTAGCCCGATAAGCATGATAAGTGACTGTTGCGGACTGACCTACTGCAATCTCTTAACGTTGAGGGAGCTCCAGACCCCGGGCCACAGAAAAGGTCTGTTCGATGTGCCCGGGCCAAGTGAAATCCATTAAGTTATTACGAGCCACTTTAATGGATACTGACCTTAATGTCGATGAGTCAAAGTCAATTTCTTCTGTAAATGAAGATAATCAATAAATGCGTATTGTCGTTTTCTCAAACGACACGAAAATAGTTGTTCCCCGATCAAGGCTAAGGCGGAACCCTCATCACACAGTGTATGCTACTGCCTCACGTGACAGATGAAGTCTACACTACAATTGCTCGGGGGGGGGGGGGAGGCGTAGTGTAAGATCTCCAATGGTATGCAGGGTATCCTGTGTTCCCGTTTACCACAGGAATCATTTCACGGGGGTTGTAAGTTTTTGCTCGGGTCTTCAAGCTTAAGTCTGACTTCCAAGAATCCGGGTCCAGGAGAGGGTATTATTTCCGAAACATGGGGCTGCACACCCCTACCAAACATTGCTTCATCCATAGATAAAGTGAACTTTCCGGTCGTCACTGCATGCACTGTTACTTACAGAAGCAGGTCAGGCTGTTAGGCGGGGGGGGGAGGGGAAGTTTGCTGAATGGGTTTCACATATTTAGTTGCAGAGTTTAACTTGTGTCTTTAAATAACCAATGTGACTCAAGGGCGTTATAGCTGATGAACAATGAAGAGATTATGGTTGAACGCATTTAATATTCGTCGATTCTTACTTGTCCGAAGACTTCAAGTTGCAGACAACTTGAAGTAGACCTTGCACAGAGGAGCTCATGGAGCAGTGCGACGACATTCGGTCGTTCTTCTCCAGTTTTCGGAATCAATTTGTAAAAGTTCTGCAAATACCATGTTGAACTCTAGTGAACCGTTTGACTGAATACACTGATAGCGGCACGAGTATAAACGAGGTCATGTCGAGGGCATGCCCTAATTCTGGTTAAGACGATCTATTCAGGCAAACCTATCAATAACACTACTACAAATGTCATGTATTTCTCTAGTCTATGATGCTTCTTTGATAGATGAAAACTTTGTTAAATTAGATCAAATACGTAACTTGCATTTTATTCATTTAACACGATTGGAACTGATTTGAGAGAATTGGATCTTTATATTTTTCAAATTTCTGAAAAGGGTTGAGTGCCCTATAGCTGAATGTTGCAATGTTACAAATTAATCATAAAAACGAGTGCATTGTTTAAAGGAAAAAGCAGATGAGCTTGTATTTGCAGATTAAACCAACATTAGAACACTATCCAGTTATCCCAAATTTGTTCCAATCGTGTTTCATGTTCCATTATTTTAATAAAATCATATAAATCGTAACAGCTGGTTTTTTACTTATATATAATAACTTACTAGTTTGGTAATCAGTCTAAATTATTTTCGAAGCAAGATAATAAAAATAAACGTGTCTGCGCGCACGAATAGTATGCAAAGCATAAATCAGGATAATTGAAGAGTTTTAACTATTCCACAGACAAACTGAATTCGAACGAGTGGTGCCTAGCGCTATTAGCTCTGAATTCAACTGTCGCATGATGATACCACGGTACGCATGTCATTCCGTTGGGGGCGATTTCTCTGGCGGCACGTTTCATAGGGTGGGATTAATAGATGCTGTTGAAAAGTGTTTTATCATAATAGTGTCCACACAAAGTATGATTGTTTTCAATGTTAAAAAGGGAACTAAAACATCTCTGGTCTACAGTGTTTTTAGCTGCTATGTTGAATGTCTGGCAGAACATGACTGTGACAGTGGCCCTGTCAACGTGTCCAGCCAGGACGATCGTTCCATTAGTTTGTGGGGAACTGGTAAACCGGGAGAATGAGAGCACATCGTGACAATTTCGCGCCAGCCATCGTAGTTGAAAATTCACAAATACGAGATTGAAGTGATAGGAAGAAACTGTGGCCTAGTTGGAATACTATATTTGCATATAGTCACGCTGCTAGCCTGGAGACTGAATACTCAGCACTTTTGATGGATCTTTAAAAAATCAAAGTCGAGGTCAAAGAAAAACATTTGTTTCTAAAATAACAAATTTATGACAAGTTTGTGCCTGTAGGGAATTAAATTTGAATAAGCACTTATTCAGATTTCCGGAATTGATAAGAGCGTCTCCGATTCGCACATCGTTAGTACAAGAAACAAACCGCTTTAGATTCATCGCATGTTCAGTTTCGAATTGACGTCAACGCTGTGAATAGATCTCGTCTGATTGCTTCCGATGCACAGGCAGAGAGACAGGTATCATCGCGTTACAATCAAAATAGGTTCAATCATCCGAAATATCGAAAGCAATTTACAACATCAAAGACATACATGTATGCATATTGTTTTCAGTGTTAATTTTGAAAGGTCAATATGTGGTTGTCCTGGAATCAAGTGATTTAAAGAGCTGTAGAAATTTTTGCGATTGACCTCTGGAGAGGGAGAGGCGCAATAAATCGATTCAGAATTTTCAAATACAAATTTTGACCCACCTTCCCTTTGAAGAAAATAAAACCAGTTAAACAGTATACTGTAAAGGTAAAATATACATACAACACAACCGTTGTAAGTTGTAAAAAATTGTTCTCACCTTCCCTGGTCTTGCATTATAAGTACTGACAATTCTATTGCTTTCTCAATGGAGTGATTGTGCAGTTGAAAGGTCACGAGGCAAAAGTCGCTCACATTCTCCGGTTGTATCGTTCTTTTACGAGACTTATGTTATGCAATATAACTTTAGCAGATATCAGTGCTAAAATATGCGTCTAACATTCATTCAATGTAAAAAAAAACTGTCAAAAATACATGATGATGTAATTTTGTAGTTTTAAATATTTGAACACCAATGTGCACGCACTTGTGTGAAGGTAGCGTAGAAAAGTCGAAAAGTGCAATCCTCTTGCTACAAAAAGATAATTCTTGATTAATCAAAGCGAGTCTAAATATTTTATTATAAGAATTAAGAATTATAATTTATTACAGTCGATGTCCCTGTTATTCCGTCCGATGCTATTGTTTTCATCGTCAAACTGACGATAGATACTTGTATAAATCATATGTATATCGGTGGTAGACTTTATATCCACTAGACGTTGCAAGCACAGCTTGAACATATCATTATTTTATAAAGGTAACACAATATAAACGGATCAGTGGGATTCATGTGGATGATATGTTACGATTGCAGAGTCTGGTGATGACCATGAATATAGTCCTGCAGTCATTGGTCAGTCCTTTAAGGTAGAACGCACCTCGGGTACAGACATTCGGACTCTCAAACTTTTACAATTCTCTTCTGATATACCACATGTGGGGGTTCATTTTAAAGCTCTTGGTGAAAGAAAACTTTTCACCGGCTTAGTTTTACGAAATTCGAAAATTTTTATTTTTCTCCATAGAGTTAACACAGGGATGGCGGCCATTTTGAATTTCTAATATCGGTAAATCTTGGGTAATTTGTTTCTCTAGTACCAAAATTTGAACGGTGACCCCCTATTTTTATTCTTGATTTTGAAAGAGAATGATTGAAACATTCCTCGAGGAAAGTTAGAGCAAAAGTTTAAGTCTTTCACTTTCGAGGTGCATACTACCTTAAGCAATAAATGACGGCTACGTGTATACCACTAGATTTTGACCGGTTCAAGGCATATATTTCAGTATTCAGGATATTTCAGTGCAACTTACATCTAAGAAGCGTATCTGGAAGTGTGTACGTAATTAATTGCTGTAACTCAGCTTGTAAAGCACTGAGCATTTCCAATCACCTCGTTGTGTGTGTCTCATTGCGTAGCATATGTAGAGTGCACCAGTGCATGATATGGAGATGGATGACGGCTGCAAAGGCCTCCATTGCGATGCTATACCTGACATCGTTTACTTACAGGTTAGGCCAAAGAAAAAAAAATTGTGCTGTTCCGATAACCCGACCTACCCTATTTTTGCCTGCCGACCCTAAACGTTTTAGAGCTACGTAAACATGGAAGTAAAAGAAAGAAAGAAAAAAACCGTAAAATCACGTGTTCGTTACCTGGCATTTTATTTTCGCTTGAATGAGGACGTCTTTTATGTTTTTATTGCTTTTATCATGTATGTA
Organism: Ptychodera flava; assembly: GCF_041260155.1. Lineage (NCBI taxonomy): Eukaryota > Metazoa > Hemichordata > Enteropneusta > Ptychoderidae > Ptychodera > Ptychodera flava. The sequence continues at coordinate 10,359,860 of NC_091945.1, read as the reverse complement.
TGATATCTTTTTCTTGAAATGTTGTGGCCAGTGTTTGATCGCCATGAAGCCTGAAAAGTGCATATTTAAAAATAAAAATATTTTGGAAAAAAATCCCTGCCAACCTACCTACCCTATTTTTGAAAACCATGTTATCGGAACAGCACAATTTATTTGTTGGCCTTATTTAAGCAATAAAGCCTGATCCTGTGTCGTATCAGCATGGGTGTCACTTGTGCTGCGTCAGACACGAGACGAAGTTTGGTGTATGGCGCAGTGCAAATGACATGAATGCTGATACGATGCAAGGAACAGGCGATATTGGGTATTATAACCGATTTATCATATACCCATGTTTAGAATTTTACAATTGATAGAAAAAACATTAAATTTTAAAGCCTTTCTTTTATTCAGCCTTGCGCATAAATATTGAAATATTTGTGTAAACATGCTTCATTCATAAACTATACGAAGAAGTCAACACCAAGCTCGACAAATACGCCATATCTCACTGAACACCAAGAGGAAAGATTCAATAATAGTCGTACGGGAAGAACTTTTTAAGGTGCAATATGTTATTACAATCGTTACAGATCAAAAACTCTAATCTGCTTTAAATCTCTCCTGATTCCATTCGCTCTTCCTCGTTGTAGGGAGCGGAGAGATGCGGCCATTTTGTTTGTTTACACTGTGAGTTGCCATGTCACCACCGAGGTGTCGAGCGCGCGACATCGCTGTCACGCCACGCGCTCACTACCTGTTCGGAAGTTGACCGTGCCGTGTGAAAGGTGAAACATTTGCTAAAGTTTTTCGAAAAGATTACAAGAACTTTAACGGAATAACTACGTAATAATTTTACCAGGATTCAACATATTATTCCTGTATTTAGCCACTCGAATTATCCTTGTTCCTCAAAGCTGTTTATATACCGGTATGTCGGCAAAATCACATCGTTTTGGCCTATTTGTTTACTTTCAAACTGGAAATCTAGATCGGGAACACTCCAAAACTGATGACGTTTACCGTGCATTTATATCACGGCTGATGTTGTACGGTAAACGTCACCGGGATGGAGCGATATGGGTATATGATAAATGTATCTTATTGTGAAGAAACGTTTAAAATGACGTAATGATAATTTTTCATGTGTGTTCATTAGGGCTTACTGATTTACACCTGTCATGAAACGGTTCAATTCGATTTTACCCTAATTCTAGAAGTCCGTAAGTACTGCCCAGGCGAATCTTGTCATCATATAAACTTTATTTACAAAATGTCATGGAAACAAACATTAATACATGGAATGAAAAATACATATGCTCGTAATGGAAAAAACGTATGATACAATGCTAACATGACTGTCAAAGGAGATCACGTATCACATACACATACGGCAACAATAACAACCGATGTTACAGCACACTGCACAGGAAAGATTTATTTAAAAGTATTTTTTGAAAATGTGTCTGATATTAATGTATTGCGTGATGTTTATAGAAAACCGTAAATGGTTTAAAAAGGCAATAAGAAATGACATAAAATTCACGTCCAATAACACAATACACCTCATAATTCACAAATTTCTCTCACGTATACGTACAGCGGTAATTGCGCCGGACATGGTACAGTAGGCAGGCATGTCGACTTTTTGGCTTTAATTAAAAATGTTGTACTCTTCGAAGATTACCTTACATTGTCTGACAGTTAAAGTGCTGAAAAACGACATCAATTATATTGTACGATAATTAATTGTGGTAGATAATTATTACACCAGGATTTCGCCCGATGCAAGGGGCTGTCGCTCTTTCGAAGTCAGATGGTTAGTCTCGGAACCTAACGAAATTGACCTCTTCGTCGGGGTCAGCTCGAGAGCTTTTGACGTGATTTTCATTGAATGCTGTCTTGTGACCCTTTGAATGGCTTCCTTCGTATTGAGCTCCCTTTTACATAGGATAATATAACACTTCGGTATAAATATGCTGACGAGCAATGCGGCACCGGAGATGATGTTAACCAGACATCTGAAGAGCGCCCTCAATTTCCCGTAAGTGAGAATAGACGAGGGGTAATAAAACGACCAAACTATGAAATACAAAACCATGGCAAATGTGATGAATTTAGCTTCATTGAAATTATCAGGTAGTTTGCGGGATTTGAAGGCTAAAATCAAACAAATGCCCGACACCAGCCATGTGTACATACTTGTCGACAGCGAAAACACCACATTTGAAGATTTGCAATGGATGTATGTTACTGTCTTAGACAGTTCGTCGTTGCGCTCAACATCAGGGGGCGCTATAACGAGGAGCGCTACGACCAAGGCCACATGGAACACTACTAAAAATGTCAGCAGTAAGAGTTGCAGCTGTAATTTTGCGAATCGCCTTTCCTGCAGCGCAGATGGAAGTTTCGAGCGAAAAATCGTCAGAAGTCGATGCGTTTTGACCAATATTAGGGATACAGCGCTGGTGTGGAATATTCCTTGAATGATTTGCATGTTGCACTGAAATCTGTTCGGATGACCAACGAATGAGAGACAACTTATGAAACACAATGCCAGAAACACGAGCATCATAATACAGAGTTCCCGATTGGCTGCTTTCACGATCGGTGTGTTCCGATTCATGGCGAATATCAATAAAGTCACGCAGGTCAGAATAGTTCCTATGACAGCCGAGCAGACGGCGACCATCCCGCTTGTGTCCGTCCAAGAAAGATAGTCCTGCACCTTCAGGTCGCAGTGGGTATTGTTAGCGTTCGACCAAAAACCTTCAGGGCAGGTGATGCAAACCGGAAGATCTGTGTGAACACGGTAAGTACGTAAGAGAATGACATAAAACAATTGAGTTTCCTCAAATAAACTGCTGTAACTGGAGGGCATCAAATAATGCCATAGTTGGATGACCAGCAGGCACTGTAGCTCTCCAAGTTGCCCCTGTTACCATTTCATCCATACAGAATAAAACTATACTGTGAGTAGTGAATTGGCTACTGATAACTGGGCAAGGCATGAGATTGACACATAATGACGCATAATACAAAAAATAGCTTTAAAATGTTATTTACACGCCTCGGGTGGAATGATAAAATGGGGAGTGGAAAGCGGAGGTATTTTGTATCACCTCAGAATTTTCACACACGTCCAACACAATATATTCCAGGAATGTTTCGTACTGGAGATTCACTTTCAAGTGCTACATCGTGATAATTGCAAACATGACAACTGCAAAAACTTTAAGGTACCAATATAGTATTCATGTCTTCTAAATGCATAGGAAATTATCAATGCGAATAAGCACATTTATAAGCCGGTGATAAAATTTTCATAAGGAATGTAATTGGAACAATTACCAAGTATTGGCTTGGAAGTTCTCATGTTTGTATATTAGGGTTTAAATCAGACTTTTCATTCCACATGTATATCCCACTTCATAAATTGTTCAAACTCTATTAGGCCTTTGACCACTGATTTCCACAACGCTCATTGAACTCCGAATAATCTGACACAAAGCACGATGAACATCTGTTACAGATTATCGTCATGCGTATTCTCAAGGGCCAGTTTTCATCTCGCGAACCAATATGAATGCCGCATTTAAACTTTAATCAATTTCGCGGAATGAATCCCGGCTTCGATATTGCTGAATGGGTTAATACGTGTTTGTATCAACCTAAATTGACTGGTATTAGTCGCTGATATAACCTCGCCATATTTTATAAAAATAAATATACAATAAAAAATATGGCATACAAATTGTGCCCTTTTGATCAGAAATGTGGCTTTCCAGTGAAAAGCGCATGTATTAGTGACTATAGATGAATATTTTAACAATGCTTGAGGGGCATCGCAAATTATCATCAGGCTTATATGACTGTACAGGCACAAATAAACTACACGTAATATGTGTAAAAGCTTATAATGTCTCTTCAAAGAAATCAATAATTTCAATTTTATTGTGGCCAGTATTAACTGAGATCCCGGCGCGCGTAAAACTGATTTAATGTAAACCTGTTAAATTTCCATTGACTAGGACGTCACTCTGGCAAGCATTTTAAGATCCATAGCTAATCTGACTTCACAATCTACTTTGTAAATTATGACAGGTAATTTTATTTTGCATTCAGTTTCATTCCTTCATTTCTCTGGATGGGATATTCCTCTGTATTTTTCACAGGCAACGGAGGCTTGGAAAGCGTCTACTGAGAAGTAGCTCAGTCTTTCATGAATCACGAAAATTCAATCAATCAACCATCGAATGGAATCTGATCAATCAATCAGTCAGACACTAGGCAGGCAGGCAGTTAAAGAAACAACCATTTGATCAATGGTAACCGTGTTACTCTTTTGAATACGAATCTATATACAAAGTCTCAAGCGTAAGTTGTATTTATTCATGGCTTAGTATATGCTGAAACCAAGGTAAAAAACTTACAAAAGATTAATAAGTTTATTATAGTTTTATGTATGTATCAGTGTGTGTGCGTGCGTGCTTATAATTATATTTTTACCAATACAACTGTTGTCTGTAATTGTCACAGTGGAAAATTTGTGTATCATTAAATATATTTTCCTTGGACAAATTGCAGAAAATGTTTTTTTCAAGGCTGCCTATTTGTACACAATTCAATAGAAGAAATACAAGCCCGACTAAAATGTTGAAAGACTTTACATTCTAGCTGCCTTTTACATCGAGCAGTTGAGCGAAATAACAAAAAACACGTGTATTTAAAAAGCATTCAACACACACTGTTGGCTTCTGGAAACTAGCGAAGAAAAACGTTCACGGTCACTGCACTCCCGATTATAAATTCACACGCAAAATTGCAGTATATTTTCCATGCAAACGACATTGTAGGAAATAATTCGCTACCTGTTTGGTTTGTAATTTCGCCTTCTGCACAGGGCACGCATTCATGGCAGCATTTAGGCTGGCCTTGTAACACAGCTCTTCGCGTTCCCGGATGACAGGGGATTGCACATTGGGAGACAGGTACCTGCAGGGAGAATTATCATGTTGTGGCGAGCGTTAATTTGTTTTGGTATCTAACATGCAGAGCATTTAAATAGTACAGGATGACGACTTTGGCGCCAGTGTATTTGCATAATTATACAAATAGAATGAAGTTTGCCTTTTCCTTGGTCTACAGATGAAAAATTACTCTTGGCCTAGGGAAATGAATAGAAGCATTCAGAAGTATAAATGTAGTTTGAAAGACTGTCATTGAAGTTCACCGTTCCTGAACGTCAAATCTCTCTACGAATTCGGTATATAGCAGTGGGCTTCCATTATTCCATGCACGTTTTTGCATTATTCCTGCCTGTTCATTCATAAATCTTTTATGAGAACGACGTGAAGTTTCACTTAATGGTCAGATTATAAATTCCGGATAACAATCAATTCGCGTCGCAGCTTGTCGTTTGATGGTTTGTCGTTATGCTCCAAGTTAAACAATATAGCTTTTAGTTTATGGAATTTTACCTTGGGATTTTGACACTTTAAGAATTTCATGAAGCATTGTTCGTAAGCGAACGTACCTTAACATTTTCGCCTGACGTCTAAAAATTACAGGAATGTAATTTAACGTACCTTAAGAGAATTGTCGTTCCAAATGACATTTTTATCGTCTATCCGTAACTTTGAGCCTTCTTCGATCCTGTTGTCATAGTAACCGATCGGCACAACGCTCATTTCTTGCGTAGCTTTGTTAAGCTGCCAGTTGACCAGATGGTACACCCCCAATCCGTCGCCGTTCTTGCCGAATTTGAAGCTTTGACCCTCTGTTCCCTGAAACGTCACGTTTGAGAGGTAGCGCAACAGTTGCCATGGCCGCAGACTGCGGATGTCGGGGCAATGACCATCCGCCAGCAGCCCAGATCCGTTTCTGCACCGGTAGATATTGTCCAGAGCGGTTGCTATTGACAACACGGCCAGGTAAACGTTGTAGGACACTCTGAACTTGGATGCTCGGTACATTGGAACAGCCGACAAATTCATATTTGAGGGACAGACAGCCGAGTACTGGACATTTTCGTTGTTGACTAGCTTGCTAGAGAAAATTGCATCGTTGCCTTTATGTAACTATTTCTCATCAATCTACATTCGAACGTACTTTCCCACATTTCGGCAAAGAATGGATTCTCTTTGGCGTACCGACTGTCCGGTGATAGGTTCAACAGGTGTCGAGAAAATCCCGGTATCTTACCCTCCATCAAGAGAACACCGATGGTCCCATCCACGACCTTTGACCCCTGCGCCGCCACATCTTCATTGTCGCCCCAAGACTCGCATGCAATCCACAGTCGATCTAGGGTTAAGAAAAGATGTGAAGTTGAATGAATCTTTGAAAAGTGTATTTACACGAAATAGAAAAGATTGTGCCCCTCGGATGAAGTGAACGTGTACAGCCGCCAACTTAATGGGTGACAGATCTAGAGAAGATCAACACAAAGCTTCTGACTTTGAGCTTCCCTGAAAAGCATCTAGCGGTGTTGTTATAAATGCCCTTCTTTACATCGACTTCTTTCATTGGGTTAATGTCTACCCAAGGCAAAGCTTACGGGTGCAATTGAATCTCAGCATTCGGATAGAACCGAGTTTATTGACTGTGGAACATCGATAGTTTCACTGCCAAACACAGTTTGCATTCACTAGAATAAGGAGAGCGAGCCGAATAAAAAACGACTTTCTGATTGCTCATGGCAAGTTTCCTATCGTGACAAAAACGTTCCCTTTTCGTCTTTGTTCATGTTGGGCTTGTTAGACTTACAAATGCTTTCAAAGCGATAGAAAATGGCCTTCTCAAATACCATTTGCTTTGAAATAATGAAGCAAAACCATTTACAGGGCTCCCAGCTACCGCATTGGTATGGATTGGATTGACTCTGTCTTGCAGTCTGTGTTAAAAGGTCATCCAAACGCCTTTTTGCCTAACTCACTTACGAATTTTGTTTCTAGTCTATGGCTGTCGTAAGTTGCTGATCTCCTGGGGAAAACACACAGGAGGCATTGACTCTACATCATAGATGGACGTCGTATCAGGGTTTTGTCGCATCGTGTACAGAATAAATATCGCGATATTCGATTCAAACTGAAAAAAATCCATTTCCTTGGACAGATGCCTGAGGCAACCCAAGAATGCCAGAAGTCAAAGGTCGCGTGTTTGGTTATTAAGTCGTCGACGATACTGAGAGATAATATCTTCTTTGATTTCGACAGCCTATTACAGGACTAGCGTGGACTTTCTTTATCGTCCACGTTCTGTCTACATGTCGATGATAATCACCATATCTATAGATTTTATCACGAGTTGTCCTTTGTTATAAATTATGGCATATTGGATAACACGGTGATATTTCGAAATATAGATCAAAGCGATAGCACACAAACGCAAATGTGAACTTACAGTGCCACACTATACATAGTGACATTACAATCAAGATTTCGTATGTTACGCCGACCGCATTGACATAGTGATACATACACCTCGATCAATTTTAAAGGAAATGGCTTGTTTGTTTTGGTTTTCGACGAGGATAAAGAGGTTTACAAGAAACGGTAAAAGCATTTTCATGTTCGGTCGAAGGGTCATGCTTATTGACTTCTTAATGTCGGCTATGTACGACTCTTTTCCTCGATATCAACAAGGAGTGACAAACCTAAAACGATTATTGTGTAGATATTGTAGTACACCTCATTGCAAACACCTTGCTCGTTAACTGAAAAAGACCGACAAACCAATTCATTCGAACCATTAACCAGAATGGGCGACTAATTCTTTGCCAACCACTTGGATAGTCAGTTCATTGCTGGTCATTCAAAGGAGCTTTCTTTCGCTTATTCTCTGATGTATGCTCGACTTTTTCATCGTCAGGAAACACTCCTTATACAACCTTTTAGCTCAGGGTCTGGTCATATTATCTTTAAATAAATGACTTCATTGCGCAATGACGATATCAGTTTTGAACAAAAAGGGCTTGGCGAGTTCTTAGAGCGACATAAACTATCACAGAGCTCATTCACTTCACAGACAAGTCTGTGTTCACTCTGACGTCAATTTTGCTATTATTACGTAATATCCACCTTTGTTACCTTCTGCCTAGTGACCAATAAGGCAAGAAATCCTAAACAAAACCATAAAATGGTAATAAGGTTGATGTATTACTGTGAGCGGGTGTGACTACGTCTGATATTCACATGTACAAAGGATGATCATAGTATTATGAGTTTATAGTCGACTTGCATGTAAATAACCACAGTATAGAAGGGGTATGTTTACGAATACCGAAGGGACAACACCTGGCAATGTGTAAGATTCACGTTTAAGAAACAAACGGTTTTATCTTTAAAAACTTTGAGCCACTACTCTGTGTCAGACCTGTATCCCGACGCCCTCTCGCTAGCTATCCCCCGAATGGAGACAGTGAGCAGCAATGTAATCATTAAAAGTTGCGTGCCGATAACGTCCATCACAGCCTGGGTTTCAAGTTCATAACTTCCAACGCTTCAGAAACTGAGACTGCAACTTGATAGGGCATGAGATCACAAGATATGAATATGGGCGGAACTTTAAATACCTTCGACATTTCTAGAGTGGCAATGCACGCGACATTCGCATACCGATCTTGGTACTCCATGCGGTGCCTAGTTCACTTGATACGGCTTAGACTGGACTGGACGTAACGAATTCTTTTCATGTAGTTGTGGAATTTTCTCAGGATGAGAGAACTTTATTGTCGGTACTAGTTTGTGCATTACAAATAGAACATGCATTTCCAATTGCATAATTTAAACCACCACGTTAGCTTTAACATCAAATTACCTTGCGAGGTTCGCAGTACACTATTTAATTATGGCTTCGTAGTGTGGGAGAAGCTAATTGATGAACTTTGACAAATTGTGACCATAACGATGTCGTTTTATGTATTCTTTTATTTTCAGGAGGCGGCACTTGAAAGAAATTAAGAAAATTTAAGCTGTTTGCAATTGTTTTTACGCTACGGTTTGAAAAGTATCCGCTCCCACCTACTTGTTTTCCTCTCCCCCGTAAGGGAGACTCTCTGTGAGTCGTCTCCCCATCACTCTTTGCCGACTACCCTCTCCAAGCCTCAATATTTGTCACCCCCTTGAGACACCAATTTCCCACTTTCTGCCAGCCCGCATCGTTCTTATCAAAAATGCCAATTTGAAAGTAAAAGAATAAAATTCATCGCAGATGATTAATAATTGCCCGCCATTGCCTTTCCGCTTTCCTTCATATAAGCAAATAATGTAATCTACGGATTAGAACTCTGAGGTAATACGTAACCTACATATGCATGATATATTCTTAATTCAAAGACATTGGTAAGAATATGGCTCTTCAGAGCCACCGATCAGAAAGCTTGATATCTTAGAAATTTATCAACAACATAAACTACAGCTTGGTGTTTTTGTCTAAGATGCAAGGTTACCGCATATTTTCAATGACTTTTGCACATTAATCAGCCATTCATATAACACAAGACAAAACACCAGAAATGATTCGTATATTTCATTTCCCAAAATAAGAAATAAAGCAGGTGAATTCACTGTGAAGTACGCTGGTACAAAGAGGTGGAATAGTATCCCAGTCAGGATTTAGAAATATCGACAGCAGAAATTCTTGCAAACATAAATACAAGCAATATCTATTAACATGTTCTCTTACATAGAAACTGCATATTTTCCACTGCCTTGATCACCTTGGTTCAAAGTATAAATTTGCATATTTGCATTTCTTTCTTTTTTCTTCTCTCGATTTATTTGTTTATCTATACAATCTATTTATTCATTCATACTTTCATTTCTCTGTTTATTAAAAAAAATTGTAAACAGTTTTGCCCAATTACTCATTTCGAGATTAGTACTGTAAACTGGAGACGGACTCGACTAGTTGTTCTGTTGACAACTATTTTCCGTCCTCCCTTTTCCCACTTTCCCCATTGTACTTATATCTGTGAAAATCTGTAATATTGCCATAAAAGGGAAAATAAACTGCAGCTACATATAAAAAAACGCCCATTCGCCCGCCGAGAAACCGCTTGCGAACACCTTACGGGAACAGCTTAAAGTTGTTTACGGTCCATTTGATTAGGACCACGCGCTTGTATGGACACCGTACGGCGTATCATAGACATCAGATCGGTCGAATTCCATCGAGAATATTTATGCGTAGACTGCCGAGAACATGATAAAACTCACAGATAAACGAATCAAATGAAGACATCCCTTAGTGGAACGCCACAGTTTCTCGATCCACACTGTGTCCGCACTAAACCTTCCATGCAATTGAAGACTGATTAATCTCTGCGTGCGTTTAACACAACACGCTGGGCGTGAAATTCGGCTAATCAAGTCGGATCATGAAATGTCTATCAACCATGAAAATATTCTAGGTATCTCAACTCCAACTCGTTATCGCAGTGGTAAAAATATTTATCTTCTATTAAATTTACCACCCTTGCTGTTTGCAAAACAGCCGACTACTGACAGGTTCAACCTTAAATTCAATAAACGTTAAAATTGCTTGTTCTTGAGAATAAATAAAAATAACTTTTTCCTAACAACGTCATCGGTTGACGTGAATCCTCGTCACGTCTCCGGGAAATCCTTGAAAGGCTCTTGTATTATACCGGTTCACCTGGAGTGCAGAGGGCAAGGTTAGACTTGCGAAGGATTGAGACATCGGCAAGTCATACCCCCGGAGGTATATCATTGATATTGGATCTACAGGGGACCCATACAGACATTGCATAACTTAGGCCACGGTTCTCGACAAACAGCGGAATTGCTATCCATAATCTGATTACGGTGGCGGTCGATGTATTTGCGATTAATGGAAGCCGAGATTACACGGACAGTCGGGTTTGATTTCATGGATAAAACGACGGGAGGCGATAACTTCACTGGTGGAGAAAACACGCTGATATCGAAATCCTGGTAGACCGAGACCACGGAAAATTTCTATCAGGGGTGGATAATGTGTTTACTGAGATCTGTACACTGATGAAAAACATCCAGTTTCCAGAAACTTGTGTGCCGATTGCATCATTGTTTTATTGCAAAGAAAAGAGAGGCATCCTCTTAAGATGACAAATAAATCAACGGCTCTATATTTTAACCTTCACATTCGTTTTTACAGAACCAAAAGTTTAATATGTTGTGTATGGAGCATACAATACATACATACATACATACATACATACATACATACATACATACATACATACATACATACATACATACATACATACATACATACATACATACATACATACATACACATGGATATCAGCAGGATTCAAAACCTCTGGATTAGTCATACCATCAGTTTAGAATTTCAAAGTGCCTTCAAGTTCAAACGTTTTATTGATGACAAATTGCTGTATTTGCACACAATTTTAAAATACTTAATCGAAACCAACGATGACAAATGCGAATTAAACCTGTGTTTTCCGATTACACTGAACTCATACTGCTCAGTATGTATTATCAAGTACACTGGCTCTATTAACGAAACTCTTGGTGACGGCAAACGTCTACCATGACCTCATATGAACTCTATTTTGCTACTTTCAAATTCATGTCTATTTGCAGGTTTTACGAATTCAAGCCACAGAAGCCATGGTGTGGCGGAACTGCAGCGAATTCCATTAGTCTTGGGTGTAAGATTTATGTGTATGTCGACCCCTTACTCCAGTGAGCAATTACCGTGTTGCGATATTACTTTTTGTATTGCATAGGTAATGTATGGACGCACAAGATAAATGTTCTCAACCTTATTTGATGCACTATATTCCCAGGCTTTCACTTTTGTAATGGAAATAATATCCATAACTTCTATTAATTTAATTCGACGTGTACAGAAGAACGAGGAAAGAGGTACAACACAGAGAAATTACCGCAGGCATGCATCTTTTACTGTAATTTTGACAGACTGATTGTGCTGTGTCGTCATCCAATCACGTTCTTGTCATTTTCTTCGTCTATCTACTAGAACCTCTTGCTGTCCCTCCGTCTGTAATTCAGAAACTCGATTGCACTAATACTTAATTCATTATTCAGCCTGAAAGGGTATTGCATGGTTCAATATAATTTGTTACGTTAAATGTACAGTCAACACACAAGCTAACCTAAAAGAGGCTAACAGTGACATCTCAGTGAAAGCCATCCTGCCCTGAAAATAACTGTAGCGCTTCTTATGAAAAGGAACACTTTTAGTTTGAGAATTCTTTCGGGCATGATTAGAAACACAATGTACTGTTATTGTTTTAGCATAATTAGAAGTTGAACTGACCAATGCACATGTATCTGAGTGTTAATTTGCTGCGTTTGAGATTCTCAGCAGATGATTTGACCGTCTAGCGTCTCACTTCTGGACAACTTGGCGCTGCAAACTATAGTGGTTGCATGGTCCTAAATTTAGCATTTACACCAAATCTACGACAGTCGCCAGCAACGTAAAGCAAGTCTGCCAGACTGCCAGTATCAGTTTTGTTAAAGTAAACTTCTAGTTAGCTCGTAAAAGTGACTGCTTAATTTGTTGGATGTGCCAAGTCATAACAAAAACAAATCTTTTAAACACTTTGTCAATTCGGTTAAAAGGTAAATACCATGCGGCAGAATGTTTTAACACCATATATGTATCTTCTCAGAGAGAGAGAGAGAGAGAGAGAGAGAGAGAGAGAGAGAGAGAGAGAGAGAGAGAGAGAGAGAGAGAGAGAGAGAGAGAGAGAGAGAGATGCGTACATATACATGTCTGTGCTAAACATATCATGGATTGAAGACTATCACAAGAGACTATCACAAGTTTTGTATAGAGCGGTAAACGTCATTCAGTTCCCCATCTTGTTTGAATCACTTTACATGGTTTACTTATAAAGGACAGATATACATTCAACACACAATCGTATAACATACATAACATCCATAGCTCTCTAAAGTTGATAAAAGATTACCTTACTTTCTACACTATGCTCTCCAGAGATACAGATAACATCTGAGTGCATGCTTCAGTCTGATGGACGGATCCAGAAATAACGCCCCCGCCCTCTCCGTTCTTGTATGAAATCTGGCCCCAATTAAGAAAGTACGCGGAAAATGATGCTGTAAATCGCAGCGAAAAAGCGAGCTAGCGAATACAGACACTCTGTCTCCCATCAAATTCTTTTGTGATCAAATTATAACATAGATTGAAACGACGAAGCATTGGCACGACTAAATGAACAGCAATGGGTGCTTGACTCGCATCCATGCTATTAAACCATTTCCAAATAATGTAAACAGTGCTAATCGGAAATATTTGACCAAGCTCTTGATAAAATGACAAGATCTCAAACGACCTTGGACTCTTACTTGCGGAAAATTAAAGGCGCATTTCATTAATTTTGAGGTTATTCAATGATTTACAGAGTTCTCTGGTTTAGGCTGGGGCACCGCAACGAATCAACTGACTCAATACCTTTTTCGTATAATCTGTTACAGATCTCAAACGTTGCACCGGGCTACCCATGGTTGACCTTTGGCACACTCAGCGTATTTGCATACAGCAGACTCATGCCATCCATTTGGTCTCTCGAGTCTGTACGTGACAAACATATTTGAAGATAGTTAGCAATTGGAAACTTCTATCAAAGTTTAACGGAATGAAGAATTTTATAATATAAATAAATAATACATGATTGCTTTTATATAGTGAAAATATCCCTGATGATTTCGCTGGGTGTTTTGATTGAATATGATAAACCACGCACACTCATTTGATGTCACTCGGTCATATAACGGTAAAGAAGGTTCAGCTGTAGACTTTGAAATATACCGTCACTGTACACGTGTTTCTTGGTAATTTCAATTCTGCGCATCAGAAACTGACACCCACTGCACGTCAGTGCCCAAGGAATGCCAAATACCATCTTGCTGTCATGCGCAATGCAACAGGGATGCTTGTTCGCGATTAACTTGAAACCTATTTCGCGGGGAAAATTCGAACGGCCATTAGGGACCGTTCAGTTCTTACGGCCGGGGGGGGGGGGGGGGCAAAATCTTGTCGCCGGTGTTCAAAAAAATATAGACCCCCCTGCATTTTTCGTGAAAAAAAGATGACCCCCTTTGTCAGACGAAAAATTTGATGACCCCCCCCCCCCCTCCCCACGGCTGAAAAATAACCAAAACCCATATGTCAAATTTACCCGCACGGTTTGGATTTGAACTCCGATGTGCGGCTCACTTTATTCGTGTAGCAGAGATGCCAGTGCACAAACTTCACAGCCACATCCATGCAAATATTAGATCAACTGTAAGGCAATTTTAACTTCATTTCCATAGACAACTTATGTCCATAGACATTGTATACAGTAAACTTTATAGGAGTGGTTCGCCAAAGGCAGCTCTCTGGTTAAGAGGGTCATTGGCCATTATGTAAAGTCAACTTTATTCTAGTGTGCCACAAAAGGTGGCCCGCCGGTAAAGAGGATCGATCATGGCCATTGCATGAAGTAAGCCTAATTATTGGAGTGGGCCGCCAAAGGCGTCTGCCCGTTAAGAGGGTCATGGGCCATTACATAAAGTCAATTTATTGTAGTGGGCCGCCGAAGGTGGCCAGCTGGTAAAGAGGGTCGATCATGGCCATGCCATAAATTCAACTTAATTGTAGGTATTATGTATTTGAAAATGTGGTGACCCCCCCTTTCCTAACAGTGAAAAAGCAATGACCCCCCTTTGCGGATTCTAAAATTACGATGACCCCCCCCCCCGCCCCCCCCCCGTAAAAACTGAACGGTCCCTCAATACAACTTGAGTCGAGTTTTCAAGAAAGCATTATGTCTTTAATTCTGCATATTCACCACTCTAGAAGTACGAACTGAAAATTTCTCATGGAGATGCAAACTTTGAGGGTTTGCATATAACAAAGTAGAAGTTGCTACAAAGGGACCAGTATCTTTTAAACACTACAGGACCATCGCAATGGGGATCAATTAGCCAAAGAGCGATGGAAGTAAATAAGGCTGGCTAATGTTGTTGTAACAGAATCGGAATAATTGTGAAATGTCGTTATTTATGAACATGCGTGGGTGTTATCATCTGCTATATACAGGGACTCTAATAGAATTAAGAAATTAAGTTTTACAATCTGTCAACGCAAATTGTAAGATATCCGAATAGATGTTATGTGGACTGTTTATTCTGATTATTTGCGCCACAAGGATTAGTTTTTGAGTCGGTGTGCGTGCATTGTAATTCACTATAGCGGGAAAAAATCAACTTGCTTGTTCCTCAGTGGTACCTGGAGTTCTAGATCTTAATTTCGATGATTTGATTTTGTTCCTCGGAGATATCATCTACGGATTCAACGCTCCTTGCTTAATGCAATAATGGCCAACGCAGTCAACATTATGGGTAAATTTCCCAAGACACAACACACACAAAGTCCGGTGATTAAAGAGGTGCGCAGAGTGTTTATATCCCAGTTTATATCGATATAGGCGGCGTCAGCCTAGTAAATTGGGTTGCACTTGAAGTCGCCAAGGTGAGAGCACCGTTGTCAGGGTACTGACAGGGTGGTGAACGACACAACGTGATTCTCATTCTTACGATTGTACCCGTTCTTTTTCTATCAGCTTTACTGCCTTTGCGTTGTAACTAGAGGGCATGCTTGTTTATTTGATCTGTTCTGAGATGACATTGCTGCCGTGGATCAGGCTACGAAATCCAAATTGAATTTTAAACCGTCGCCCTGATCCTTGCATTTAATTCAGATATGTCCACGATATTGGTAGCGAGTACAAGTTACAGAGATAATGTTTATTTCATATTATTCCACGAATTACGAAGGTATGGTTTTACCTTTAATTTGTGTCTATCATGGGTTACGCCCTTTCACTCATTTTGCTATTTTACTCTCGCAAGCGACGTTCAAACATTATTCAAAGGATGCTCTGCGATCATGGTTAAATATAACAATAGTTCGTTTTTACACTCAGTAGGAAATTAGGTACAGATAATATAGAACTTCAATTAAGGCAAAAAATAATACGTATTAAGAAGTTAAATAAACCAGCAATACTTAAACATGACGCTGATTCCTTTATTTTGAAACTCTGAACTTAATAAAGATCGGAGAACATGTGGTGAAGATCTGTAAGCCGTTGTTTCTCACGACCCCATCGCAAGCACTGAACCTAATCTAGTATACAGTGCACGATGCTTGAAAGCAGTGGGTGTATTTTCACAAATGACAGATCACGCCGGGGAGGTGGCGATGATTAAATGCAAAATATAGCGATGCATGCACGGGTTCAAGGAGCAAGCAACTAAAACGTGCTTCGATGAAGCGAAAATGGGTGTAATGCAGTAATTAGACGCTTGGTTTCTTGACCTGGGAAGTCGTGCATTTGCCCAGTGTATATGCTTTGGTGTTTGGGGTTTTTTTTGCGATGTGGGAAAGCCTCCCTTTAAAAATGTGCCTTGTCTTAAGTGAGATGTAGAGAAAACACACAAAGGAAGCTGGAGTTATGACAACGAGTCATTTGGACACATTGGTGACGTAGCTACTAACGATACCAGCTCAACAGCTTAGTTATGATACCAGCTCCCCTGGTGTAAGACGATCAATATGAGATAAAAACGGAACTCTTTGGCAAGTGTAGTCATTTACGTACGAGCTTTAAAAATGTAAGGTGGCGGTGCCTTTGAAGATTTCATCGTACGTAAGAGAAGTTGTTACTATGGAAATGTCGAATCGGTAAATGGATTTTTCTTTACTCACGGCACCTGAAGGGAAATCGACAACCACTTTCTCAAAAACTTCAGACCGGTAGTTTCAGCGTTGTGTGTGGAGATTATCTTTCTTGGGCATTCCCGTGTTTTAATCCCTCCCAAAAGAAACCAAAACATATTCTACTGTTTTGATAAGCGATAATATAACATCGCTTTCAGCGTAATTCAGCTGTACGAAGAAACAGGCCGCACAGACCAACGTACATAACGGGCGATAAAGAACGCCGTGTAGTTGGGTAACTCACAATACCTTTTAAAAATGCTTTTCAGTCAGCGAACGAAATCGACAGTAGTTTGATGAAATTTTTACCCCTTGTCATTCATCGAGCTAATTACACTTTAGATTTAATAATGATAATATAAACATTTTTGTATTCTATAGCTCACGTAACAATTAAAAACTGTTGTCATATAAGTGATGGATTTCTCCTGGGCGAAAAAAAAGATGCATCTGTAGGAATACGAATACCCGCTTGGCTCATTGCGTAGGATTTAATGAGAGGATTCCATCTTGTTTAAGAAGGCAACAATTCTTACTGACATGTTCGATGAATACCTGTTTGCCTTAGGGGAATCTGTCTATCATCTTCTAAATAAGTTAGGAATGTTCAATGCATCGTGACTAATTCGGTGCGTTGATTCATAATTATTTTCCGAAACAGAATTATGGATGAATTCCTTCACGTGGACAAAAAGATTATTTGGCCCAGCATGATGACTCTACCGATCTAGTCATTCTAAGGGTTGCCAAGAGAATTTCGTCTTAGCTGATGCGATTTCATCGCTAATAATTGTGCTATTGTGAAATATGCACAGTATGATGATATTACGAGGGTCATGTTTCCACGGCAACCGAACACAGTAATTTTGTTAAATTGTGCAAGTATTAGGATGGACTATTTTCCTGCCTATAACATTTTGATATTGAACGAGCTCTGCAATGTTGTTAAAAAATTACGCAGCTTAGGTTGCTTCCTATTTTTTCAATTACAATAATAACATATCCTCATCTTTGTGGAGGGCGATACAATCGTTTTCGCTCACGAATTCGTCCGATTTGTTGGTTTACCGGTGCTACTGTAGACCAGCTGATAGTTAAAAAACCCCGTTATTTGCTGTTTACTTCAAAATTAAAACGCTCGATAAGCTGTAAAAATTTGGTGTAAAATTGAAACTAAATAATGTAAAGGTCAAGAAAATTCGAATTAGTGACAGTCCATACGTACGCAGACTGTGCACTACTCGAGACACTTTTTGTCTTTGAATACAATAGCGAAATTATTTCTACCGGTGTAGGGAAATGTAAATGTTAACGAACTGCATGTGTTGTTAGGCAACAAGGAAATTAAAAATAAATCTTTAAATGCATTCCTATAATAGGTCAGCCATAGGTCATAGCTATACCTTCGGCTTATGTAACCCTCCCTCCCCCTCCCTCTCCTCTCTCTCTCTCTCTCTCTCTCTCTCTCTCTCTCTCTCTCTCTCTCTCTCTCTCTCTCTCTCTCTCTCTCTCTCTCTCTCGTGAATCTCAACCAATCACGATTATTGAATGATACACGCGATTTAAAAAAAAAACGTGACAGGGAGGGCATGGTCATGTCCCATGATATAATGACACCCTAGAATGATCAATGATTACATCAGAAATAAATCTCTAAGCGGAGTAATGTCATAATTGCCTTTCCCTGTCACGCTGTTCAGTAAAGCTAAGCCAGGATTCGGATCTTATCGCTTTCAAGCGAGTTTTGCAGTGATAATCGTTGTAGGTACATTGACAAGACAGTCTTATACATACATTTAACATTTCTCATATCACCATATATCGATATGAAAACAAATAAAAGGTTAACAGGTCAATGAGAATGGGACTTTACACTGTCAAATATAACATTCGTAAAGTTGCAAGGTACAAGGTATTCGCCGGCGTACGTGTGCAATCAAAGCAACGGGTTGGCTACCCCGGCGATGACGACATGTCTTGATTTGTTGTCGCCCCCTCAGCTCTTTTCAGATTGAATTTCCCGAGATACTAAAATACGTCACAAAAGGGGTGTTGTGAACTTCCAAGAGATATCAGTGGGAGACGATAACGAGGATCTATACGACATGGTAATCATGGGTAACCAGGAAACTTGCAAAATCATTCAGCCTGAGGAAGTGAATAGGCTACTTGTGTGACATACTAATTGAAGGAAACAGAAACAAAAACTACTGCACAGTAATGTCAAAGATTGAAAGGGCATCTAAGACTGCGGCTTAAATGCCTTGAGGGATTTCATAAGTTTCACAGCACTGTGAGTAATCTTGCATTCTCAATCTATTTCTGCGCACTTCCGTGGTCATAAGAAAGTCTTGGAAGAAAACTGTAATGTTTGAGCTTCCTGAGCTACTTCAAAGGATTTTACTTAGGGACACTGGTGGGGAATATTTGTTTAAAAAAAAGCCTGTAGACTACGTGCCGTTTAACACGTGTGGACGTGTTCAGCAGACACATTTCCTTAGAAATACAGTTTTCGTGTACGATGCATTACACATTTCAGGCGTATGATCTTCGGAGTAGTAAGGGCATGACACATCCATTCGGCAATGCTCGAATTTCCCCTCAAAATTTTGCCATGTTTCAGTGTTTATCTGCCAGAGGTCTTGTTTGCGCTTTTCTGAAGCAATGTTTTAGTTTGTTTCTCAAACCGTGCGATCAATACTTCTTAAGCTACATAGTTTAATCGTTTGTATAATTGTAGAAGTAACATATCGCCGTATTGTTTTAGTTATCTAGGGTTTGTTTTTCATTACTGCTGAGTTCCAAAAAAAACCTCATTTTATTCCAAAAAATTACATCTTGAAAATAACGCTCTGATGGTACAGCCTTCTGCTGTAGTTTATAAGTGATACGAAGACCATGTCGTGTGCGTACAAAATATCTAACCACGGCTTATTGCCAAAGCACAACATTAATCTATTCATTCATCATGAGTCTAATGAACTCGTGTTTGCTGCTAATTTAGCCTCTGAGGGAACATAAAATGACATTTTTTGAAATCATCGAGGGCTAAAATCTAAAGTCGAAGTCAAACTTAGACAACAAACAATGCATTTGCGAATACAATGAACAATCATGATTTACATACCGCAGTAAAACTGTTACACAGGAAGTTCAGTATCTCTCACCGTCACATGATTAAATAATGATCAAATGCATGATTATTATATAGAATGCTTGAAAATAAAAGATCATATCTCTTCTTGCATTTTTTTTCAGTGAACAATCAAAGCCATTGTCCGTAAACATTTTAGGAACATACTTTTAACACACAGTACATGATGATAAAGTTCCGATCTATACAACCACGCAAAATACAGCGCACGACGCACGAGTCGTCCTTTGTTAGCCTGTATCTCTCTTATTATGTCCTACCGGTACTATTTCAACTTGTTGTCTGATGAATTCCATTATTCATTCCGAGAAGATAAATATTATCTTCAGGCAGCTAGTAATTGAATGAAATTCTATCCTAATTTATCACAAAGACGATTGAGATGTTCTCATAACCCCCTGAGAAATTATGCTCATATCGTAAATACTAGAGTCAATGAATGTGAAAACGAAGCGACATTTTTAGACTTGTCGACATTTTCAGTTCTTTGTTCCTGCTCATTAGCAGTGACACTCCGACTGGAACGCGGGACACGGTTAAAATATGCTGTCAATCAAACCATTCTTTAATGAGATGGTTACGAGTTGTAGGGCACGATCGATCACATCGATCATAGTGTTGAGAGATATTATGTCAAATTGTTTGTGACAGTCTCTGATTAACCAGTGAATGGTCAGCACTAATTCCAGTAGCAAAGCTCAACTACACTTTTTCCCCACAAGATATATATTGTAAATATGTTACAATATTTACATTCAAAATCTACCCTTAGAATATTTAAGTATAAAGTTGATATGTACTTCATGTCGAGGTTGAACATTTACTCACTGTACCTGAAGGAACTTCAATCTATTTCATTATGACATATAAATATATAGAGATCACAGTGCAGAGTTTTTCATTGAAAAATCAAAATATGTGTGACGTTTGGAGAGTACAAGAATTTATACCTTGGGGACGTTGAACATCAACGTGTTTCTCGGTCCTGACGACTCAAGTGAAATGAAAATTTAGTATTTGATCAATTCTAGTTCAACTTATAATGGTCTTAGATGGTTGAGAATATTCCGTAACGATAGACTGGCGCGTTCAGAGTTCATAAAACCCGCGTGTTATCACCTTCATTTCCTTAAAACGTCACCTTCAAGCAAAATTCTATTTATGTTTGCATTTCAGACGAAAAAAATGACAACGTATACTATATTTACCCGATACGAATGGCACTGCAAACATGTTCGCATATATTTGCAATATGTGATGACAAGAGCTCTCTTAAACTAATTAATTGCCTACATCATTCACAACCATTAACCTATAGGGAAGAACATATTTGGTCGATGGTGCATATCATTATAATTAATTGTCTCTATTTCAATACAAGTCGTTTCATATGAACCAAGCACTTCAGAGACTCCACCTCAGACTCATCTCGTGAAAGTCGATCAGCAACTTGACTTTACAGTGCGTTGAAGAACTCCACTGAACCTGTAGTTCAAAACGTGTTCATCTCTGCATTGGTTTGCTACAAAACTCGAAGTCCAAACCATTGGAGACAAATAAAATTGTATGTGGAAGTCTAGTCTATCATATGCCGAGCTGATATTCTGATCGACATCTACGACTGCTAGAAAAAGGTAGTGGAAAATATGCATATTGTTCAATATATAAATTGTACGATAACTCGTGACGGTGTCTTTCCGTAAATAATAAAGGACACTTATTCGATACATGTTGGCGTGACGTGATGTGACGTATGGTATGTAGATGAGGCGTCGTGTAATGTAAGGTCAGGTCCTATCCTGTCCCTCTCGGTGAGCCAAATCAGTGAATATCTGCAGGTTATAGTCTTCGATGACGTAACTGAAGCATTAATGTGACGTAAATGTACGTAATAATACGTGTCAACAGCAGTAAGGAGATATAGATCTTAGCGTCAGAAATTCATTTAAGGTAGTACGCACCTCGAAAGTGTCTGACTTATAAATAAACTTTTGCTCAAGCTTTCCTCAGTGAAACTTTCGACCATTCTCCTACCAAATCAAGAATAAAATCAGCGGTCACCGTGCAAACTTTGGTAAAAGGGAGACAAATTACCTAAGATTTCCCAAGATTTGAATTAAATGGTGATCTTTAGTTTGCAGCCAACCACTAGGCTGTTGGGTATTTTCTCCGAGTCGATTTCGAGTTTTAAACAAAAAAATTCGGAACAAGAAGAGCAGTCATTACAAGTTAACACTGTTTTTTATCTGCAAGTCGTGTCAACTCTTTGAAAAACACAGCAAGCCTGATAAAATAATAAACAATTAATCTCGATCCACAATATGCCAGTCACCACTCTCACTATCAAACCGGCACCTCTTGCCCCACTGCAGGTAACTTTCAAGTCATTCAATGCAGTACTTTACAAAGTGGAGCATTCTGCCCTTTTGGGATTAATAAGGAAATTACCTTGTTGCTAAAGACTTGATCATTGTCTGCTGGATAAAAATCATGTTATCATCAAATTAGCTCGAGGGTGAAGATGAGTAACGACTACAAGTCAGAACTTTCAAAACGTAAATGGACAATTACAAACACGGTAAACAGTGGGTTTTTGTCGAAGATGGGCCTACCTATGACAAGTCTTCCGTATCAGGTGTAATAATGATATATGAACGGATACAGTGATCGATATCTGAGCGAATTAAAGTGAAAGGCATCGCAATGCAAACGCTTGTTAGTCCTGACGTTACTCGACAAGCAGATGTTCTCGTGATTCAATTTATCAAACGGTACTCAAGGTCAATGCTATTGGTCTCAAAGTCACATGTAAAGAGAATCGATGGTTGTTAATTGTGATAAATGTGTGCAGTCGATAACATTGTCACTTGGAATGTTAATGTTTACTTTGGTCACGAATTAATAACTTGACTCAGATACTTTCATGGATTGGAAAAAATGAATAACCGAAGATATATTCCGAAGTTTGGGAAGGTGCAGTCCACAGTAAAGAAAATTTAGCACTGCAAAGTTCTATAAAAATCTTAGCTCAAAAGCTCTTGGGTCCTTAAATAGTCGGAAACAACTACGCTATACTAAGTACATTCATGTTATGTACCTAAAGATAAAGCAACGAACTATCTGTTGAAATATTCTATACAGAGATTGTTATCTGAAATAGGCGTGACTGGTGCTTATGCTGAAACTTACGGTACTATTGTGGAAGTCATTAATCAGCCATTGTCAATACTGTGTATAATAGGTTTGGTCTAATGATGAGTGATCACCATCAGAAGCTACCACTAATGTACCACCTGAAATGCACAAGACAGCATCCTGTGCACATGTAAATGTGGCATCCACAAGCCACTTAGCA